>NC_045167.1:25148396-25293396 GCF_900700415.2 Clupea harengus
GTCCTTCTAGATTCAGTGATTATCAAAATGTTTTTATGTACACCACACGTATTGTAAAGAAGTTGTAAAACCACAGATATTCAGCATGTGGCCCATACAGCACAGTTTCTAGGGGTATTAATGGTTTATGTCTCTTTCTACCCAGAGACAACATGCCAGTGTTGCATAGTAATCTGTCATAGCTGTCATGGAGCTAGCACAATGCCAGTCTGTTAATTGCTTTCTTATTGATTACTTACAGTACATTTTCATGAACGTTATTAATGGACAATGGAAATGGTGTTATAATAACGTATTAATTTCACTGAATACAGATACTATAAAGGTATTGTAATACTCTGCCGGTTAAACTGTACTATACCCCAGTTTAGAGAAAAAAAAAAAAAAATGATTGTTTGCAATTAACACTGTGGTGCAGATATGGTGAATAGAGAAAGTTCCACATTCTTTACATAGTTTGCAAAGCATTCTTATACTTCATCAGACTACAGATTACATGATGAAAAATGTTGACGTTTTCAATAAAATAGATGAATGTGAAATCCAGAGTAAAACCATGAAGAAAATGAGGCTGATCAATTAACTACTTTTTCTTTTCTTTTCGTGCCATCTCAGCATCACCGATGTCCATCTCAGCATCTTTCCCACCGATGAATTTGATGCTGTTTGGGAGGAAAGGAATCCAAAGGACATCCATCGGCAGCATCATACTATCACAGTCTCACTCAAAGATGAGCTTCAGTTCAGACTTTGTGATGAGGCAGGCTGATGTATGTGGATACGCAGTCACCCTGGTTGAAGTGCCAAGTCTCGCCACAACGCCTCTCTCACTGAAAGAGCTACTAAAGAAGTGCCACCATTCCATCTCTCAGTGTGCACCTGGGGTCAATGCTTTCCTACTCGCTCTGCCTGGAGGTCACTTTACTGATGAAGACAAAGAGGAGTTACAGATGATTCAATCCATTTTTGGTCCTCATGTGAAAGACTACAGTATGCAACTCTACACAAATGTGTCATGTCCCAAAGACAAACCTGTACAGGATAGTCAGCAACAGAAGAAGCAATTTCATAAAGGTTGCTTTGTGCTTAGCCAGGAGGGAGGGCATGAGCAGATATCAGAAATGCTCAAGAAGATTAAAGGCAAATCAGACAAATGTTTCACCACTGATATGTTTGTGAAAGCGCAATTAGAGGAGAGAGGCAGACTGCAGGCAGAGTTGGAAAAGCAAAAACAGGAAAATGAGGAGATGAAGAAGCAGCTCAACAGCTCACCAGGTAAGACATATTTTGCTTTGTAATGTAGTGGTCCATAGCTGCAACTACATCCAGACACATATCTACATCCATAATATTGCATTTAAAAATATTGACTTCACCTTCTCTTATGTAGTTATTTGCACGCAGCGTTTATGGAATGGGAGATGTGAAAAAGTGTATCAAGCATAAGCATGTTACATTATCTCCTCTTAGTCCTTGAAAGCACTTGAATGTGTTGAGCTGTGGGATTACATTTTTTCAATAAAAAAAAACAAACATACAGCACAGTTTCTAGGGGTATTAAAGGTTTAGGTAGAGCTTTCTACCCATAGACAACATGTCAGTGTTGCATAGTAATCTGTCATAGCTGTCATAGAGCTAGCTCAAGGCCAGTCTGTTTATAGCAGCTTTCTCTTTGATTACTTACAGTTCATTTTCATGAGGTTTATTAATGGACAATGGAAATGGTGTTATAATCTCTCATTCATTTCATTTTGTAGTTATTCAGAATCCAGACAGCACCCCAGATTGTGTCAGGATCGTGCTGATTGGGAAGACAGGAGTTGGGAAGAGTGCAACAGGAAACACCATCCTGGGGAGAGAGGCTTTTAAATCTGAACCTTGTGGTGAATCAGTGACGATCTGTTGTCAGAAAGACACAGCACAAGTAAATGGCCGATCTGTTGCTGTTGTAGACACACCAGGGCTGTTTGATACAGATATCTCAAATGATGATGTCATGAAAGAAATTCTGAAGTGTTTCAGCTTGCTGGCCCCTGGACCCCATGTGTTCTTGCTGCTTCTTTCAATTGGTAACAGGATGACACAAGAGGAACAGGACACATTGAAACTCATCAAAGACACATTTGGGATCGGGGCTGAAAAGTTTACCATTACCCTTTTCACAAAAGGGGATAATCTAGATCCTCTTTCAATTGAACAGTACGTCAAAAGAAGTCGTGCAATTCAACAACTAGTCTCTGACTGTGAAGGACGGTATCATGTGTTCAATAACAAAGATAAAGGGAATCGCAAACAGGTGACTGAGCTGATGGGAAAAATTGACAGAATGGTGGAGAAGAACGGCGGGGGTGGTTACACCAACGAGACGTTCCAAATGGCAGAAGATGCAATTAATGAGAAGTTTAAGAACATGATGAAAGAGAGGGAGCAGGAAATTGAGAGGGAGAAGGAACAGCTCAAGGCCAAATTTGATGCGGAAATAAGATCAATGATGGATGAAAAGACAAGGGAAATACAGAGGGAAAGAGAAGAGAGAGAGAAGATGCTGATAGAAAAAGAGGAGTACATCATCAAGGAACTTCAAAGAAGAGATGAGAGAGAGAGGAGGGAAAAGGAAGAGAGAGATGCAGGGGATAAAAACAGGAGAGAAAAAGAAGAGATCCAGAGACAGTCATGGACTAGAACCATAGAGGAAGTTGAGCAAAAGCACAAGGAACAGAAAGAAGCGTGGGAGATGGAGCACAAAAAACAACTGAGAGAAGAGAAAGAGAGAGCAGCAAAAGAACACAAGGAATGGATTGAGAGGCAAAGAGACGAGAGATCTGATTTTGAGAGAAAACAAGAAGCAGAAAGAAGGAGAAAGGATGAAGAAGAGCGGTCTAGGAAGGAGAAAGAGGAACTGGAGAGACAGAAGTTAGAGGCTAGAGTGAAAGATGCTGAAAAGCTGACTGAGGAGACTCGGATGGAGAGAATGAAACAGTTGGCGAAGTGGGAAGATGAACGAAGGAAAGAAAAACTAAATGAGCAAAATGAGAGAGAGGAGTGGGAAAGTTTGCAAAAGAAAATGAAAGAAGACTTTGAAACTGAGAAGGAAAGAGCAAGAAAAGAAAGGGACTCTAAAGAAGAAGAGCGAAGAGAACAAGAAAGGAAAGAAAAAGAGAGAATGGAGAACGAAGGTGCAGAAAAGATAGAAGAGATGAAGTATGAATGGGAAAAGCAAGAAAGGGAGTGGACTAATTCAAGACAAAAAGAAAAAGAAAGACGGTGGAAAGAGGACGAGAAGAACCAGAGGATGATCAGAGAGCTTCAGGAAGAATTTGAAAGAGAAAAGGAAGAGGAAAAGAAAAGGAGAAAGAAAGAGGATGAAGAGAGAGAGGAAGAGCACAAGAACAAGATAAAGGAAATTGAAGAACAGAATCAAAAGGAAACTGAGATGTTGATTAAAAAATATGAGGATGAGGCCCGAAAGAAAGCAGAGGAATTCAATGAATTTATAGAACAATACAACAAGGAACTTGATGCTTTAAATGATCAATCTGGTTCAGAAACAGTGAAAAAAAATATTACAGAATGGGCAAAGATAGACAACAAGAAGTGTGTTGTGTCTTAAATCTACTGCTTTAGGACGCAACCACAGAAGGAACCACACAGCAAGTCCAAATCATAAGAGTGTAGAAAGAGCTTGAATGAAACTGGAGCCATTCAGCCAGATTTCCATACTTGTGCACGCTGCATACTAAACTACCTTTTTAGAGAAAACATCAGCTTTCAGTACTACTTCCTTTACTAATTATATTTGTGTATGTATACTTTCATGAGACTATTCACCTTACAAGAAGGGTTTTTGTGCGTTTGTAACCGTCTCAATAACTATTTTGTAGTTTATAACCCCGCTGTCATTGAGTTTTTATGCACGGTTGACTTTTTATCCCAGCTTCCATAAGTATTTACCATTTAGAATGAATTTTATAAAACTGCCTACACACAACATTTGTACATGTCAGATGATTTCTGAAACCTTCGGATCTTCTACTTTGAATTACTCTGCAGTAATTAGGTGCGGGTCAGTTGTTGACAAGACATGTCTTTGAGAACATTCCAGGGTTACATTGTTCCACTAAGTTGAAATTTCTCACATTCCTCCTGATGCTTTTATCTCTCCCCTCTGTCTCTGTTTCTCTCCCTGTGCTTTTACACACAAGGGTTAGACTAAGAGGAGGAAATGGAATTAAGGGTACTAAGTGTTGAATGGCATTGCAAGATGATTTCTTTGTCGTGTTTGATTTGATTTGAATGGTATAAATAAAATAGCAAAAATCATTTTAAGTATTCTGTAGCCAGGGAATCCCACACTCCATGTGTGTAGCCATCATCCTCTGAGCATGTATGTTCATACCCTCTGAATGTTTGCATGTTTCATATGTCTTCTCTTACGTATTTGTAACTTTAGATTATTCATTTTAGATAAGTTTGAATGTGTAACTGAACTGAATCTTGGTCAGAGAGTTTTGCCTTGTTTTTCAACTCTGCTCTTGTGTATGACCACGGTCTGTTTTTGAAATCTGCTTTTGAGTATGACCACTGTCTGCCTGTCATAAAGAATGTGAATAATGATCCCTGTAGACTGAAGGTAATCCCCCTCTGCAGGTAACAAACCCCTCCATTTATAAATAACCTAGTCCTCCATGTATTTGTAACTTTAGATTAACTGATATTCATTTCAGATCAGTTTGAATGAGTAACTGAACTGAATCTTGTTTTTTTTATATATTTTTGACCTTTTGCTGGAAATCTTGATCTGTATCTGCCTGGAGTTTTGCCTTGTTTTTGAACTCTGCTTTTATGTATGACCACTGTCTGTTTATGAACTCTGATCTTGTGTATAACTACTGTGGTTTTTGAACTCTGCTCTTGAGTAAAACTACTGTCTGTTTTTTAACTCTGCTCTTGTGTATGACTACGGTCTGTTTTTGAACTCTGAGCTCTACATGCTCCTCAGTATCTCAGTGACTGAATTGTCTTTGACTGACAATCCATTTACCTGGCCTTCAGTTTTAGGGTCAGATTAAACATCTCTCTTCACAACCTCAGTTTCATTGTGTCTGTTTTTGGGTCCTGTGAATTCACCCCTCTTGCCTCACTGGCCGTGACGACTGGACCAGCTCAGGCAGTTTGGGAATGTCACTAGTCAGACGTCAGGGTGACCCCAAGTCTCAAAACGACAACCAACAAAGACTTGAAAACAAGGGTGTGTTCATCAACGTAATTAATGAAAATTGATACTGATGATGAAAATTGATCTCACCTATAAACATATCTCACCTATAAACATATGAATGTTGTTAATCACTATAGTCGTAGTTTTCTTCTTCTGTAGTGTTACTAAGTATGGCTGCACCCCTTTTTTCTCTTAGAATGAGAAGGCAGCACTTGCATGAATGAATGTTTTTAATTGAACATCTCAAATCCACAGAGATGTTTTGGCGTATTGACTTCTTCAGCCTGTGATGTGTTGAGTGCAGCCCATTTCTTCCCTCTTTCACCACCCAAAACCCTCTCGTCCCCTTCTTCACGTCTCATTAAGAATCTTTCTGGGATAATGATGTCACATGAAGCCAAGTGTCTGCTGATTTCCCCTCTGCCCCACTCCCCACTCCTCTCTTCATCTTCCTCTGCCCCAATCCCCACTCCTCTCTTCATCTTCCTCTCACTCCTCTCTTCATCTTCCTCTGCCTCACTCCCCACTCCTCTCTTCATCTTCCTCTGCCTCACTCCTCTCTCCTCTCTTCATCTTCCTCTGCCCCAATCCCCACTCCTCTCTTCACCTTCCTCTCACTCCTCTCTTCATCTTCCTTTGTCCTGTTCTTGGGACTGTTGCCCCCCTAAAGCAACCAGACACCACTGTAAAGGAGTGTGCCCGAGCGGTTGGTTTGGTCAGACTATAAGGATTGGATGATAGGCACAACAGTACTTCCAAAAAGGTTTTCTTTAATTTTGCTTGTAGTACTACCAGTAGGTTAAAACAGACAATACAAACGAACAAACAAAACACTGAATGTAAAATAAAACAAACACTCGGACAATGCCCAAGCTAGCTATTCTCCTGGTTTAACGCAACCATCCACTTAGGTCTGCTCACGTCAGCAACCTCTCCTGAACTGAGCTGTGCGGCACATATTTAAACAGTTGGCCGCTACCATTAACACGCAATAATCAATTAACCGTTGCACACAGTATTATCTCCTTACACGCATACTGGCATCACCCTTACCTATGTACATGCATGTTATATTTCTACCTTTGTCATTACACACTTTATCAAGACGTTATTTCGACACACTAGAAACACCCCTGCCTCAATGAGCGCTTCCCTAGCGGCGCGCGTAACAAACACAGATAATCCTGCTCAGCCCTGAATCCCCGTTTGCTTCCCACGTTCCCGGAGGACAGGCAACAGGTGAGTCCGCAGCTAACCATCTTGTCTAAACTGATCATTGCACACAGAAACCCCATACAGGGTTAAATCACCCATAGCATCATACCTAAGCACACCACACAATATAATCACATAATACAACGTTCATGTTTCTGTCCATCAGAACGTATTTTAAAATCCGTGATCATGATCTGCGGGGAAACTACCGTTTCACGTGACAGTCGCCATGCGCTCTGTCACAACCACACATACCCACTCTGCTCCCACAGGCTGTTGTGCTGGTACACAGGGTGGTGGTTAGCAAGCCAGCAGTTGGCCTGGCGTCTCAGAGCAGGTTTTGGAGATGTGTGTGTCTGTGTTGTGTGTGTGTGTGTGAGCGAGACAGAGGGCAGGCCCGAAGCCCTTACTGCATACGCTTTGCTCACCTCTCCAACTGGGTCGATGGCGACTGATGGAGGAATCTGAGACCTGAACAACTGGGGACACACAGAGATGAACTTCAGGAGAGGAGAGGAGAGACAACTGGGGACGCCCAGAGATGAACTTCAGGAGAGGAGAGGAGAGACAACTGGGGACGCCCAGAGATGAACTTCAGGAGAGGAGAGGAGAGACAACTGGGGACGCCCGGAGATGAACTTCAGGAGAGGAGAGAGAGAGTCTTAAATACTTCAGAGAAAGCTAAAGGGCTTCAAGGACTGTGTGTATATGTATCTGTACTGCTTTGCTATTTAGATTGTACTTAGATTACTCTGAATTTCCACTATCTTGGCAATTTCCTGTTTGCCAATTTAGTTTCACTCACTTGCTGGTTTGCCAAGCCACTCCTACAGCAATCAGGCACCTTTGTGTAATCAAGATCTGGGCGTGCCTTCAGCCGGATGCAATCAGTGAGCCTGCTATTTCCATAGGACTGGTGCTGAAGCGTCAGCGGAAGTGTCAGCCCTCGTGTTCAGCCCTTTTCGTGTGAAGACCTTTTTGGGTAAAGATATGCAAGTCTACCTGTGCAAGGACCACGAACAAGGTAAACTTTTTTTGCTTCTACCATAACCATGTGACACAGCAGCATCTCTGTTGTCACTGGTTGTCACAGAAGATCTCAGCGCAGCAGAAGGCAACGCAACCTGGGTAACCTTCGCTCACTTCAACAAACCTCATCTGCTGTAACCACCTTATCTGTTGGCCTGTGGAACTGTCAGTCTGAAGTCAACAAACCTGACTTCATTTCAGGTTATGCCAACTGTTACGTCCTCCTGCCCCTAGGGGTCGCAGTTTTCCCTTGTACCTATTTCTGTTGCTTTGCCTACGGCTTTGCTTGTGTGCAGGTGTCGCCTGTCAGCCGGGGGCGGAGCCCGATACGTCTTAAGGCCGGGATGGCTGTCCAGAACGGTCTCATTCAACTGCGTGCTGATTGTTGTCCTATTTTTGTTATACAAATTCTCCTCTGTTCTATTTAGCCTTTTTTTTATATATACTTTATTTTTAAAGAAACAAAGATACAATGAGACATACATACATACATACATACATACATACATAGAACAAAAAGTTGGTCATATATACATTTATACTGATGGTACAATGATGAAAATAAATGTCAATTCACACAATAACAGATCAGTGATAATTTCTGTGAGGTCACAAACACAATCCATTTTTCCCAATACTGCAAAAATGTATCAAACCGTAGATTCAGCGAAAAAGTCATTCTCTCCATATTTTGAACATCAGTTAAAATATCTATCCAGTCAGTCTCTGTTGGAGGTCTGGCCTGTAGCCATTCACGTGTTACAGCTTTCTTGCTGGCTGCTAGTAATATCTTTAACAAATATTTGTCTTGCACCAATAGGTCGGCTGCGATATTGCCCAGATAAACTGTAGAAAAGGAATAGTCAAATCCATCTCCAAAAACAGTGTGTAATACTTGTATTACCACCTGCCAGTATGGCTGAATGGCTGGGCATCTCCAAAATATATGGAAATGATCTGCCAGCTGTTCTCCACATTTCTTCCTCCAACATAGACCCCTTCCTGCCTCACCTGTTTGTGCACTTTTTAATTTGGGGGTTATGAAGTATCTAATCAGATTCCGCCAACAGAATTCCCTCCAAAGACCCGAGCTGGTAGAAGTGGACTGCACAGAGCACATATTTGACCAGTCCTCCTCTGAAATGACAAGTCCAGATTCTTTCTCCCATTTTAATCTAACCTTATCTGTTGTCAGGTTCCTGCGGAGCTCCGCTCCGGCCACGCCCCCTTCAGCTCACTAACTCTCCCAGCTGCACGCTCATCAGCTGCATTCAGGTCCCCAATCACACAAGCACATACACCTGTTCCACTCTCTCGCTTCACTCACCGGAATACTGATCACGTACACCTGTAGCCTCACTCACCTGCACCGCGTTTACATTCACCAGGTTCATAATCACCCACACCTGTCACAGCCCTTACATATACCTCACACTCCCTTCACTCAGGTGTCTGGTATCGCACTTCAACGGATAAACAAACCTTGGATTTCCCGCGACCTGACTTTCTTATGGATTACATTCGCTCCCGTCATAGTTTGTACCAGTTACGTTTATTGCTTTAGTTTCAGTTTTGCTTATAGTATTAGTTCTTGTGTAGTTAGTACCTTGCCGAGTGTAACTCGTGTTTTGTTTGCCACAGCGGCGTTTTCCTCAGTTCCCTCAGTTCCCAGCAGTGCTACGAGCCTGCGCCCCTCCGTGGGTTGTGACTGTTCATCGAGGATTAACCCCTCAGCATCTCCGTGTCTGCATCAGCATCTCCGTGTCTGCAACCTGTTGTCTGTCCTGTGTGTTCGTGGCTGTCTCTGTCTGCAATAAACTCTGTTTCCAAGTATTCCTATCTCGGAGTCTGTTCGTTCCGTGACATCTGTTGAGTGTTTTCTACTGGATTGAATACTTGAGTATAATCTTGAAACAAGTTTTCTGTTGTCCATATTTTTATATATGTCAATAAATGGAGGCGACAGTGGCACAGGAGGTAGAGAAGTCGGTTAGTAATCAGAAGGTTGCTAGTTCGATTCCCTGTCGAAGCGTCCTTGAGCAAGACACTGAACCCCTAATTGCTCCTGATGTGCAGTGTGCCATCAGTGTAAATGTAAAATGTAAAATGTGTATACATTGTAAGTCGCACATATGTAAGTCGCTTTGGATAAAAGCGTCTGCTAAAATGACTAAATGTAAATGTAAATATGGCAATTAAACTGGCATCACATTTCTCCTTGGATTTAATCTCCTTATTAAAGTAGGTCCTGGTTTGTAAATACCTAAAAAAATCGAGTCTTCCTAAACCATACTTCTCGGAAATGTTCTGAAAACTATCCAGTTCTCCCATTGATGAAATTGAACAGTAAGAAGTGATGCCAATTCTATGCCAATATTTAAACCTCCCATCAATCCTCGCCGGCTTAAAGTCTGGGTCAAAAGCGACCCATCTCAACAGTCTAGACCGTCTTTCAAATAGTGGTGATCTACATTCCTTAAACCAGATTCTAAGAGGAACTTTAGTCCATTGATTTAAACTTTTAACATGCTGCTCATACAAGATTTTGCTACCTAATATGGATTGTAACGGTATATCTAGCTGTGAAGTTTCCAAATCTTTCAATTTTGCTATATACACTGGATTACAGCAACATGCTAGTGGTCTTAATTGTGCCGCCTTGTAGTAGTCTGTTAAACATGGTAATGATCTACCCCCTTTTTCTTTAGAAAGTTGCAGTGTTTTGAATTGAATTCTTGGTCTTCTACCCCCCCATATGAATCTTGATATCCACTTATCCCATTCATTAAATTGTTGCAGTGGTACTACTGCTGGTAGGGATTGAAAAAAATACAGGAATCGGGGGAGTACATTCATTTTTATCGTTTCTATTCTATTATGCATATCTAAGGGCAGTTGGGACCACCTGTCAATATCTGCCTTGATGTCTTTACTTATCGGGCCATATCTTTACTTATATTTCCAGCGAACCGAATCGAACGCCTTTTATGCGTCTAAACTTATCACTGTGGCTCCAATATTCCCCTCGATCACATGATCGATAACATGTAGCACCCGTCTAATATTATCTTGTGTCTGTCTTTCACGCACCAAGCCAGTTTGGTCTGGATCCACTAGTTCTACTATTATATGCTCTAACCTTTTTACTAATATTGACGCATACAATTGGTAGTCTATATTGAGTACAGAAATTGGCCTAATGTCGCTACATTCTTTTCTGTCCTTCCCCTCTTTAGGAATAACCAAAATGATTGCCTCACTCCATGTACCTGGTGGTTCCCCTTTTTTAAGTGTATAGTGAAAGCAATCAAAAAGCATAGGCACTATTTCATCCTTAACCCATTGAACCACGCTCCCTGTGCAGGGATATGGTGGTTTTTATGGGGAATTGCTTTTAAAGCTCAGCCAGTTTTTGTCGGAGAGACATATAAATTACACCCTCAGAAACCTTGAACCCTTTTCTTTTCAAATTTACACAGTTTGAAACAAAAATATAAATAAGCACTTTGTAAGGAGAATAGGACTAGTCTCTTGCACTTTTCAGTCTCTGAGTGAGGTTTCAGCTCCTAACGACCCGCCCATTAGCAAATGACAGCTATTCATATGATAAGGGTATGGTAATTCAGTGATCTCTATTGGGCCATGGTGTGTCAAGAAATCCTGTGGGGGGTACGGGCCACAAAAACATTCCAGGGCCATTAGGTAAGGGCCATTGTTCTTGTCTGAGGTGTCCCAGGTGTGTTTACACCTAACTCATCAATATGCATTTGTAGGGACACTAGTTTTGAAAAGGTACAGGTCACTCTAAAATTATAAATATATAGTAGTGAAACCACACACACTTTCTAAATGGTAAACTCACCTTTGTAAAACTAACACTTATGTTTACAAAGTTCAGAGTTCAAAAGCCTTGCTCCAAAATCTTTACAATGTATTTTTTGTACAAAGTCTGAGCACCTCTGAAAGTATGTTTTTGGAAGGGTTTGTTTAGATTTGATTTAAATTAAATCTTTTTTTACTACATTCCTTTCATTCCCATGTTATTATTGCTGAGGTATTCTAGAATATAATCATACATGCCACTTTTGCCTCAATGTTTTTAGTTAGGTGAAATAAACAAAAATATCAAGGCATGGCAGACTACCTAAGAGAGTGAAAAACAGGCTCGGACTCAGTAGTGTTAAAGGCCTTGTACCACTCGGCTGGGAAGCCGTCTGTACCAGGCGCTTTATTAGCTTTTAATCTAGAAATTGCTTTCCCTATTTCCTCAATTGTAATCTCTGCCATAAGGGCTTTATTCTGTTCTTCACCTATAGAGGGTAGATATAATGACTCCAGAAATAAATGTATTTCCTGAGGGCTAGTTGTATTTGGTTCCTTATATGAGTCTCTATAGTAATTTTCAAAAATACGTTCAATATCTTCTAACTTATGGCATACTTTTTTAGTTCCAGTGTCCTTAATTTCATGTATGGAGCTGTCTGCTCGTTGTTTCCTTAGCCTCCATCCCAGAAGCTTCAGGGCCCTTGGTCCATTCTCATAATATCTCTGCTTTGCAAATTTGGCTTTTTTTCTCTAATACTTCCTCACATAGTTTGTTTATTTCTTTTCTGACATTTCTTATTTGATTTAGAATATAAGGTTCCTTACTTTCGATGTGTTCCCTCTCTAAAACTTTAAGATTCTCTTCCAAATCAGACAGCTTTTAATATCTTTCCTTTTTTCTGTGTGCGGTCAATGCTATACACTTTCCTCTATTTACTGCTTTTGCAGCGTCCCACAAAACACTTGCCGATACATCTCCATTATTGTTATTGTCCATATAATCTTTAAGTTCCTTCTGCACATATTCCTTGCATGTCCTGTCATTCAAGATGCTTGTATTAAGTCGCCAAAGCATGTTTTTCTTTTTATTATCCAGATGCACAGTTAAATAAACAGCTGAGTGGTCAGATATGTCTCTGACTCCTATTCTACAATCTTTAAGTCTGTGTCTGTCTGAGTTGTAAGTAAAAAAAATAGTCAATTCTTGAGTAAACACCTTTACTTGCTGAATAGAATGTGAATTGTTTTTCTTTTAGGTGGAAGTCCCTCCATACATCGATCAGACCTAGCTCCATCAAAACATTTTTTGTTATCCTGGCATTAGGAGTGAGCCTCTTAAGTGTATTAGAGGAGTCATGTTTAGGTTGTAACTGAATGTTCCAATCTCCTCCACATATTAAAACACCAGAGGCCTCAGAAGCTATCAAATCAAAAATGTCCCTAATACAAGAATTGTCCTGCCTGGTGGAATATACACATTGACTAATGTGACTTTCTGATCAAGATATCCTTTAACAAAGACATATCGACCCTCACTGTCACAAAATGAAGAAACCAGTTGGAAATTCACTCTGTTAGAAATTAGTATTGCTACTCCTCTCCTTTTCCCTTTCTTAGTAGACGAATGAAAAGTATTTTTAAACCCTAGTTGTTTTAACTTTTCATGTTCCATGTGGTTAAGATGGGTCTCCTGCCAGAACATTACATGCAACTTCTCCTTTCTCATCTTTGTAATTACCTTACCCCTCTTAATTGGATTTTGTAAACCATTTACATTTAGGGTAATCACCCTATATTCCTGACATTGCATTGCATTTAAACCAACAGTTAACCCAAGAGTTTGTGAAGTGAATACAAGTCAAAACAAACAAACATATCACAAAACTCAGGTAGACCTCCATTTTGAAGTGGAAGTGGGGGGAGTAGTCTAGTTAACCCCCAGAGCCCCCCTTCAGTGCAACCTATAATACCCCAACTTAATGAGTGTATTTTGTGCACTTTGTGTATTACCAGATCCCTTACCCAGATTCGGTCAACTATATTCACTCTATAAGCTAAGGGCAAGCCAATATAATTCAAAGAAAAAATAATAAAATTATCTTATGTTCAGTATAAGAAAAATAAATTCCTCTAAGTAGGGTCGATAAAGTTGAAAGGGAAGTAACAGATAGTCTTTACGCTAACATAACAAGGGCATACAGTTTCATCCCTTAAAACAAATGTCGTTAATAAATGTCCTTTACTGGGCAGTAATCTTGCTTACCCGATCCTTTGCCGTTTAATATGAATAATCGTGTGTCAGTCTGTTACCTCCCGTTCCCCCTGTCTCGCTATCTTGGCCGTTGAAAACCTTGCAGCTTCTCTTTAATCCACTCTTGGCGGGTCTGACGACTGGGTGTAGTTCCTGCTCGCTGCCAGGTCCTCCTTATCTTCTCTGGGATCCCAAACTCATCAGCCGACTTCTCCAACTCGACAGAGATTCCCTTGGTCTTTAAGTCCCGTGCCGCGATCCTGTATGTTATCGGCCCACCATCGAAGAAGACTCGTAGCTTGGCTGGCGGTGGTGTTTGGAATCGTATTCCTTTTTCACGCAGAATTCTCCTTATTTGCGCATACTCCTTCCTCTTTGCCAAAGTTTCAGCGGGGTAGTCGTGGTCGAAGTAGATCCGCCTGTCGCTGTGGTAGATCTCCTTCTTCTTCCATGCAGAGTGTAACACCAGTTCTTTAGTTTTATACTCCTGGAAGTATGCAATCACTGACCTGGGCTGGGCATCATTCGGTGGCCTGGGGCCGAGTGCTCTATGGCATCGCTGTATACCAAGTTCAGTTTCTGTAAGGGGCTCCAACTCTTTTTTAATGAAATTATCAATAAACTGCTAAAATATTGTTTCCCTCAGTCCCCTCTGGGATGCCATAAATGGTAAGATTGTTACGCCTCGAGCGTGATTCCAGGTCCGTAAGCTTCATCTGTAAACATTCCTGAGTTTGTAGGGAGCTACTCAGCACCTCCTTGAAGTCAACGTTCCACTCTTCTAGGTCGGCTATGCGCGTCTCTGCTTCACCCATCCTGTAAGTTGTAGCTTTGAGGTCGGCTACCACTTCGCCCAGCTTCTGTTGAATTTCCTGTCGTATGTCAGTTAGCTCCTTTTTCAAATCTTCTCTGATTCTATTTCGAAAGTTGCCCAATTCGGACTTGATCTCCGATGCTACCCCAGCAGCACTCTGCACCAACTATGCATTCTCCCACACTTCTAGGCCATCTGGTTGTGAAGGTGGGATGGGGCTGCTGATTTCCGACAGCTGGAAATTCACTCCGCTGCTGCCTTCAAACAGGTATGCCTCCTTTGAATATCTTGCAATTATGGCAACCACTCCGGTTAAAGCTTATGTGGTTGTCATCTACCGTCCACCAGGACAACTGGGTGACTTCATCCATGAGCTGGACACCCTGCTGTCATCCATCCCTGAGCATGTGTCCAATACTCATCCTTGGCAACATGAACATCCACCTAGACAATCCCAACTCAGCTGACTTCCGGACCCTGGTTCACTCCTTCGACCTACAACAGGTTCCCACTCCTCCAACTCACAAGGCAGGGAAAGAGCTTGACCTCATCCTTGCTCGGAACTGCACCACGGACAAGGCTCGGTGATGGGACCACTTCTCTTTTCCATTTACACCACCTCGTTGGGCCCTATCATCCGCTCGCATGGTTTTTCCTACCACTGTTATGCCGATGATACTCAACTGTTTCTGTCTTTCCCTCCTGAGGACACCACTGTCTCGGCACGGATCTCGGACTGTCTTGCTGATATATCCACATGGATGAAAAATCACCACCTTCAGCTGAACCTGGCCAAAACGGAACTGATGGTCTTCCCAGCCAAACAGGTCATCCACTACAGTATCAATATCAATATTGACTCTCTATCTCTTGTTCCATCCAAAACAGCAAGAAACCTTGGGGTCATTATTGATGACCAACTGACCTTCACGGCCCACATCGCCTCTGTCTCCAGGTCGTGCCGCTTTGCTCTATACAACATCCGCAAAATCAGGCCGTACCTAACCCAGTATGCCACCCAGCTGCTGGTGCAAACCTTGGTGAGTTCCCGCCTTGACTACTGCAACGCCCTCCTAACGGGCCTGCCGGCTTGCGTGCTGAAACCACTACAGATGATCCAGAACGTGTCTGGTGTTCAACCAACCGAAGAGGGCACACGTCACCCCGCTACTCATTGAGCTCCACTGGCTGCCGGTAGCTGCTCGCTTTAAGTTCAAGTCACTTATGCTTGCCTACAGAGTGCTTGCTGGTTCTGCTCCCACCTACCTAAATGCTCTTGTAAGGGCAAAGGTTACACCCAGGACGCTGCGCTCGTCTAGTGAGCGTCGTTTGGCACTGCCGTCTGTGCAAGCACGGCAATCCAGACTATTTTCATTTGTAGTTCCACGTTGGTGGAACGAACTGCCTAGTACTACCAGAGCAGGGGTGTCCCTCTCTACCTTCAAGAAGCTTTTGAAGACCCAACTCTTCGGAGAGCACCTCCCTTCCTAACTGGCACCTTGACTAACGCTTAACTTGCACTTCAGCAGTTACATTCCAGCACTTCTTTTTCTTTCTATGTCGTTTTTCTATTTCTTATGTAAAGTAGTATTTATTGTTACACCAGGTTTTTATTGCTCTTAGCTTGACTGTTCTCTCCCTTGTACGTTGCTTTGGACAAAAGTGTCCGCTAAATGACTAAATGTAAATGTAAAGAGAGCGAGAGAGACAACTGGGGATGTACTTCACCCAGAGATGTACTTCAGGAGAGGACAGATAGAGAGACAACTGGGGACACCCATAGATGTACTTTAGGAGAGGAGAGAGAGAGAGCAAGGCTTTTGTCAGTTTTTATGTTGAATGTGTAAAGTAGATGGAAGCGCAAGAGTTTCATATTACAGATTATATAAAGATTAGATCATTAGACAATAGAGTGTAAACTACAATATTAAGTTCAAGGTATATTTCCAGATGTTTGATTAGTTCACCCAATAAAGGCAGTGAAAGCCACTGCACTAATAATGTTGAAATGTATATCCTTAAAGTACAGAAAATGTCACTCAGAAAGTTATTATACTCACTGACAACCCTTCTGTCAAATAACAACTGTATAACTTACATAATTTACTGTCAAATCACAACTGTATAACTTACATGGGAAATTACTCCACCTTCAAGAATGTTCTTATTTTAGTAAATACAATAGCATTATCAAATGAAATAATGAGACATGGCATCGCATGACGGGGCTCTAAACGGGGCTTCATTCACACATGAAGGTACCACCAGTCCATCCCCCAAAAAAATATTTGTATTAAAAGACACACAGACAGACACATACACACACACAAATACACAGCATCATACCCTCTTCAAGCTAGCAGCATCCCCTACTGGTGGAGAATGTTACTGAGATTTGCTGAACATGAGGACACACCGCTACTCTCACCAAATGCGTTTCTAAAAATGTGACGTTAGCAAAACCATTGTTTCCTATGGTACGGCGTACCTTTCGGCCACGCGTCACGTCTTTCTAGCGTTTAGTATTACATTATTTAACTAAAATGCCCTTTACATGATTGTTACTTAAACGTGCTACCATTTCTTGATCTCCATGATGTCTAAATATGTTTGTATCTCTATGAGAGTAGCAGTGTGTTCTCATGTTCATGATGAATAAATATGTTTGTATCTCTATGAGAGTAGCAGTGTGTCCTCATGTTCATGATGATTAAATATGTTTGAATCTCTATGAGAGTAGCAGTGTGTCCTCATGTTCATGATGAATAAATATGTTTGTATCTCTATGAGAGTAGCAGTGTGTCCTCATGTTCATGATGATTAAATATGTTTGAATCTCTATGAGAGTAGCAGTGTGTCCTCATGTTCATGATGAATAAATATGTTTGTATCTCTATGAGAGTAGCAGTGTGTCCTCATGTTCATGATGATTAAATATGTTTGTATCTCTATGAGAGTAGCAGTGTGTCCTCATGTTCAGCAAATCTCATTAACATTCTCCACCAGTAGGGGATGCTGCTAGCTAAGTCATTTCCCATGTAAACAGTGATGATGTTACAATCTATTTTTATTATTTGACAGAAGGGTTGTCAGTGAGTAAAACATCTTTATTAGTGACATTTTCTGTACTTTAAGGATATACATTTCAACATGATTAGTGCAGTGGCTATAACTGTCTTCATTGGGTGCACCAATCACACATCTGGAAATGTACCTTGAACTTAGTGATGTAGTTTACACTGTATTGTCTAATGATCTAATATTTATGCAATCTGTAATATGAATCTCTTACACTTCCATCTTCTTTACACATCCGATATAAAAACTGAGGAAAGCCTTGCTCTCTCTCTCTCCTCTCTTGAAGTACATCCCCAGTTGTTGGTGTCTCACTATTATTAGTTTCCGTGGTGCTGTTAACTGAGTGAATGAAAGGCGTAGTGATCAGTCATGACACATACGAAGACAGCAGAAGTGCAGTGCCAGAGAGGCTTGAGATGGAGATTTCACAGCGACCTTCTGTTGTATTTTCGATGCCCTTAAAAAAACAGCTTTAGTTGGCGTCACATTCTGAATCCTTCTCTCTCTCGTTTGTTATACTGGTGTGCCAAACTAAACTCTATTTGTTCAAATGGAATATTCTATTCTAATTACGTTGATGAACACACCTTTGTTTTCAAGTCATTGTTGGTTGCCGTTTTGAGACTTGGGTTGCACAACAGCCTGGGGGAGCAGAGAGGGCATTTGTGGATTCTGGTTGCTTTAGGGGGGCAACAGTCACAAGAACAGGACAGAGGAAGGGGTGAAGAGAGGAGTGGGATTGGGGCAGAGGAAGATGAAGAGAGGAGTGGGGATTGGCGGAGAGGAAGATGAAGAGAGGAGTGGGGATTGGCGGAGAGGAAGATGAAGAGAGGAGTGGGGATTGGGACAGAGGAAGATGAAGAGAGGAGTGGGGATTGGCGGAGAGGAAGATGAAGAGAGGAGTGGGGATTGGCGGAGAGGAAGATGAAGAGAGGAGTGGGGATTGGGACAGAGGAAGATGAAGAGAGGAGTGAGGATTGGGGCAGAGGAAGATGAAGAGAGGAGTGGGGATTGGGGCAGAGGAAGACGAAGAGAGGAGTGGGGATTGGGACAGAGGAAGATGAAGAGAGGAGTGAGGATTGGGGCAGAGGAAGATGAAGAGAGGAGTGGGGATTGGGACAGAGGAAGATGAAGAGAGGAGTGAGAGGAAGATGAAGAGAGGAGTGGGGATTGGGACAGAGGAAGATGAAGAGAGGAGTGAGAGGAAGATGAAGAGAGGAGTGGGGATTGGGACAGAGGAAGATGGAGGTGAAGAGAGGAGTGGGGATTGGGTCAGAGGAAGATGAAGAGAGGAGTGGGGATTGGGGCAGAGGAAGATGGAGGTGAAGAGAGGAGTGGGGATTGGGTCAGAGGAAGATGAAGAGAGGAGTGGGAATTGGGACAGAGGAAGATGAAGAGAGGAGTGGGAATTGGGACAGAGGAAGATGAAGAGAGGAGTGGGAATTGGGGCAGAGGAAGATGAAGAGAGGAGTGGGGATTGGGGCAGAGGAAGACGAAGAAAGGAGTGGGGATTGGGGCAGAGGAAGATGAAGAGAGGAGTGGGGATTGGGGGAGAGGAAGATGAAGAGAGGAGAGAGGAGTGGGGATTGGGGCAGATGAAGATGAAGAGAGGAGTGGGGATTGGGGCAGAGGGGAAAGCAGCAGACACTTGGCTTCATGTGACATCGTTATCCCAGAAAGATTCTTAACGAGACGTGAAGAAGGGGAAGAGAGGGGTTTGGGTGGTGAAAGAGGGAAGAAATGGGCTGCACTCAACACATCACAGGCTGAAGAAGGCACTACGCCAAAACATCTCTGTGGATTTGAGATGTTCAGTTAAAGTTCAGTGCTGCCTCTTCCTTCTTACAAAATTCTAAAAGAAAAATGAAGTGTAGCCATACTTAGTAACACCTCAGAAGAGGAAAACTATGACTATAATGATTAACAACATTCGTATAACACTAAGCTCCAAGTTCAACAGTGTCTATTTTTAGAGGTGAGATCAATTGTCATCATCAGTATCAATTTTAATGAATTACGTTGATAAACACACCCTTGTTTTCAAGTCTTTGTTGGTTGATGCTGATGCTGACTAGTGGCATTCCCAAACTGTCTGAGTTGAACTGATGTCACACACTTAGTCCAGTCATCACGGCAGGTGAGGCCAGAGGGGTGAATTCAGGACCCAAAAGCAGACACAATGAAACTGAGGTTGTGAAAAGAGATGTTTATTGAGTCTGTTCTTAAAACAGAAGGCCAGGCAAAAAGATTGTCAATCAAAGACAGTTCAGTCACAGTTCAGAGTCACAGTTCTAATAGTAACCAAACTCACAACCCAGAGGTGCTGAAGAGCATACAGATCTCAGAGTTTAAAAACCAAACAGTGGTCATACACAAGAGCAGATTTCAAAACCAAACAGTGATCATACACAAGAGCAGATTTCAAAACCAAACAGTGATCATACACAAGAGCAGATTTCAAAACCAGACAGTGTTCATATATAAGAGCAGATTTCAAAACCAGACAGTGGTCATACACAAGAGCAGATTTAAAAACCAAACAGTGGTCATACACAAGAGCAGATTTCAAAACCAGACGGTGGTCATATATAAAAGCAGAGTTCAAAACCAGACATTGGTCATACACAAGAGCAGATTTCAAAACCAGACAGTGATCATACACAAGAGCAGATTTCAAAACCAGACAGTGGTCATATATAAAAGCAGATTTCAAAACCAGACAGTGGTTATATATAAAAGCAGATTTCAAAACCAGACAGCTGTCATATATAAAAGCAGATTTCAAAAACAAGGCAAAACTCTCAGACCAGGCAGATACAGATCAAGATTTCCAACAAAATGTCAAAAATATCAAAAACACCAAGATTCAGTTCAGTTACACATTCAAAATGATCTGAAATGAATAATCTAAAGTTACACATACCTAAGAGAAGACCTATAAAACACTCAAACATTCAGAGGGTATGAACATACCTGGCTGCTCAGAGGATGATGGATACACACATAGAGTGTGGGAGTCTCTGGCTACAGAATACTTAAGATGCTATTAGTACAGGAAGTAGTAATATATAAACTACAAAATAGTTATTGAGACAATAACAAACAAAAAAACCTTCTTGTAGGGTAAATAGTCTCATGAAAGTATACATACACAAAAATAATTAGTACAGGAAGTGGTACTGAAGGCTGATGTTTGCTCTAAAAAGGTAGTTTAATATGTAGCGTGCACAAGTATGGAAATCTGGCTGAATGGCTCCAGTTTCATTCAAGCTCTTTCTACACTGTCTCGCTGTGTGGTTCATTCTGTGGTAGCGTCCTGAAGGCTAAAAGATTTAAGACACAACACACGTTTTGTTGTATTTTTCTTCCCATTCCTTACTTTTTTTTATCAATTCATCTGTTTCTGAACGGTGTTTAGCTTCAAGTTCCTTGTGTTTTTTATCTAATTCATTGATTGTTTTTGTCAGGTCATCTGTTTTTGAACTGTGTTGAGCCTTTAAAGTTTTACATTCGTTGTTGTGTTTTTCTAAGAATTCATTGTGTTCTTCTGCTTTCTTTCGGGCCTCATCCTCATGTTTTTTAATCAACTTCTCAGTTTCCTTTTTATTCTGTTCTTCAATTTCCTTTAACTTGTTCTTGTGCTCTTCCTCTCTCTCTTCATCCTCTTTCATTCTCCTTTTCTTTTCCTTTTCCTTTTCTTTTTCCAATTCTTCCTGAAGTCCTCTGATCTTCCTCTGGCTCTCCTCATCCTCTTTCTGCCTTATTTCTGTTTCTTCTTCTCTTGCTTTAGTCCACTCCCTTTCTAGCTTTTCCAAAGCACGCTTCATCTCTTTTATCTTTTCTGCATGTTCGTTCTCCATTCTCTCTCTTTCTTTCCTTTCTTGTTCTCTTTGCACTTCTTCTTTAGAGTCCCTTTCTTTTCTTGCTCTTTCCTTCTCAGTTTCAAAATCTTCTTTCATTTTCTTTTGCAACTTTTCCCACTCCTCTCTCTCCTTTTGCTCATTTTGTTTTTCTTTCATTCGTTCATCTTCCCACTCCCTCAACTGTTTCTTTCTCTCCTCGCGAATCTCTTCAGTCTGTTTTTCAGTGTCCTTCACTCTAGCCTCTAACTCCCGTCTCTCCAGTTCCTCTTTGTCATTCCTAAACCTCTCTTCTTCATCCTTTCTCCTTTTTTCTGCTTCTTGCCTTCTCTCAAATTCCTTGTGTTCTTTTGCTGCTCTCTCTTTCTCTTTTTTCAGTTGTTTTTTGTGCTCCATCTCCCACGCTTCTTTCTGTTCCTTTTGCTTTCGCTCAACTTCATCTAAGGTTCTAGTCCATGACTGTCTCTGTGTCTCCTCTTCATCTTTCCTCTTTTTATCCTCTGCTTCTCTCTCTTCCCTTTCCTTCCTCACTCTCTCATCTCTTTTTTGAAACTCCTTGATGACGTACTCCTCTTTTTCTTTCAGCAGCTTCTCTCTCTCTTCTCTTTCCCTCTGTATTGCCCTTGTCTTTTCATCCATCATTGCTCTTATTTCCTCATCAAATTTGGCCTGGAGCTGTTCCTTCTCCCTCTCAATTTCCTGCTCCCTCTCTTTCATCATGTTCTCAAACTTCTGTTTAATTGCAGCTTCTGCCATTTGGAACATCTCGTTGGTGTAACAACCCACACCGTTCTTCTCCACCATCCTGTCAATTTTTTCCATCAGCTCAGTCACCTGTGTGCGATTCCCTTTATTGTGGTTATTGAACACATGATACCGCCCTTCACAGTCAGAGATTAGTCGTTCAATTGCACGATCACCTTTTTCGATGTACTGTTCAATTGAAAGAGTACTTAGACGATCCCCGTTTGTGAAAAGGATAATGGTAAACTTTTCAGCCCTGGTCCCAAAGGTTTCTTTGATGAGTTTCAACGTGTCTTTTTCCTCTTGTGTCATCCTGGTACCAATTGAAAGAACCAGCAAAAACACATGGGGTCCAGGGGCCAGCAAGCTGAAACACTTAACAATTTCTTTCAGGACATTTTCATTTGAGACACTTGTATCAAACAGCCCTGGTGTGTCTACAACAGCAAAAGATCGGCCATTTACTTGTGCTGTGTCTTTCTGACAACAGGTCGTCTCTGATGCACTCGAAAGTGCAGATGTAAAAACATCTTTCCCCAGGATGGTGTTTCCTGTTGCACTCTTCCCAACTCCTGTCTTCCCAATCAGCACGATCCTGAGATAATCTGGGGTGCTGTCTGGATTCTGAATGACTACAAAATGAAATTAATGAGAAATGATGACACCATTTTCATTGTCCATTAATAATCTTTATGAAAATGTACTGTAAGTAATCAATGAGAAAGCTGTTATTAACAGACTGTCCTTGAGCTAGCTCTATGACAGCTATGACAGATTACTATGCAACACTGGCATGTTGTCTATGGGTAGAAGCTCTACCTAAACCTTTAATACCCCTAGAAATTGTGCTGTATGGGCCACATCTGAATATCTGTGTTTTTATAACGTCTTTACACTACGGATGGTGTACATAAAAACATCAGAAAAGTAATATTTTTAAATGCAATATTATGGATGTAGCCATGTCTCTGGATGTAGTTGCAGCTATGGACCACTACATGGGAAAGCAAAATAGGAAAGCAAAACAAGTCTTACCTGGTGATCTGTTGAGCTGCTTCTTCATCTCTTCATTTTCCTTTTTTTCCTTTTCCAACTCTGTCTTGAGCTTAACTCTCTCCCCGATTTGACCTTTCATAAACATATCAGTGGTGAAACATTTGTCTGATTTGCCCTTAATCTTCTGGAGCATTTCGGATATTTGTTCATGCCCACCCTCCTGGCTAAGCAGAAAGCAACCTTTAGGAAAATGCTGCTCTAGATTTGTGTTCTCTTGCAGACTATCCTGTACAGGTTTGGGACATGGCATATTTGTGTAGAGCATCATAATGTAGTCATTCACACGAGGACCAAAAATGGTTTGAATCCTCTGTAACTCTTCTTTGTCTTCATCAGTAAAGTGACCCTCAGGCAGAGCGAGCAGGAAAGCATTGATCCCAGGTGCACACTGGGAGATGGAATGGTGGCACTTCTCTAGTACCTCTTTCAGTGAGAGAGACGTTGTGGCAAGACTTGGCACTTCAACCAGAGTGACAGGGTATCCACATACTTCAGCTTGCCTCTTCAAAAAGTCTGAACTGATATTCTGCTTTGAGTGAGACTGTGATAGTATGATGTTGCTGATGGATGTCATTTGGATTTCTTTCCTTCCAAACAGCATCAAATTCATCGGTGGGAAAGATGCTGAGATGGGCATCGGTGATGTTGAGATGGGCATCGGTGATGCTGAGATGGGCATCGGTGATGCTGAGATGGGCATCGGTGATGCTGAGATGGGCATCGGTGAGATGGGCATCGGTGATGCTGAGATGGGCATCGGTGAGATGGGCATCGGTGATGCTGAGATGGGCATCGGTGAGATGGGCATCGGCGATGCTGAGATGGGCATCGGTGAGATGGGCATCGGTGATGCTGAGATGGGCATTGGTGAGATGGGCATCGGTGATGCTGAGATGGCACGGAAAGAAAAGAAGAAGAAGTAGTAAACACAATTAATCATTTTACTCTGGATTTCACATTCAGCTATTTTATGTCATAACATTTCTCATCATGTAATCTGTACTCTGATGAAGTCAACTGCAGAATGCAAACTGTGTTAAACATGTGGTACTCACTCTATTCACCATATCCGCACCACCATTAACGCGTTATGATTAAATTACAGGATTAATGCGTTATTTATTTTTTACGCATTTAACTCATGCGCAGAATGAGCTTCCAATATACCCACAATTCCACCCAATCTGCACTAGTCGCCGTTTCTAATGCAGTCAGACGGCAGCTGCTATCCAAACAAACAAACAACATGGATAATTCTGATGAACCTGAGGACGAAGTTTTGCGAGTGGCAACGGGGGACTCGAGCATCAAAGCACCGCAAAGACACACAATAATGACAAAAATCCATGAGCTGTATGAAGCTGAAAAGAAAAAAAAGGAAAATGACTTGGCTGCTACGAAACATGTGGCGCTGACAGGGGATCACTGGACCTCTGTGAGTAACGATAACTACCTGGGTAATCACCAATGAATGGAAGTTAAAGTCGTTTACACTAACGTGTATGAAAACAGAAGAGCGCCACTTTGCAGAGGCATGTGCAGAACAGTTCCAAACTGTTGCAAGCAATTGGGCAATTGAAGACAAAATGACCACTAGGGCCTTTAGAGGCATTAGATTGTGTCATGGTGTGGTTAATGGTTGTTTGACAAAAAAGAGAAACATTTTCAACCATCCTATAAAAACAATGGCTAAGTAGCCCAAATCATTTCTGTTTGATTTAAAAAGAAAAGAAAATGTTTTATTCAACCATACAATGGCTAAGAATCCCGAATTCTGTTTAGGATGAAGATTCTATTAATGTTCCATATGGAATAGCAAAGAGAACTACTGAGTTGCAGCATCATTGTTTTTTGTTATGAATAAAAAAAGAAAACATGTTAAATGTATATATCCGTCTTTTGTCATAAAACTTTTTGTTCTTACAAAAATATACAGAGAAAATTGGTAATATGTGATTAATCATGATTAATCCACAGAAACCTGTGATTAATTTGATTAACATTTTTAATCATTTCACAGCCCTAATTTTAATACAGTATAGTTCCATTTTTAACAGCAGGGTATTACATTATACATATATACCTTTCTAGTATCAGTATTCAGTGCAGTACTAGACACGTCGATCTCAGAGTGAAATTTGTGACACTAACATGCTACGCTATCTTGTCCTAACTTAATTATTATTATTGTAGAAGATGAACGAAAATAATCAAAGGTGCTGCTTGCAGTTTTGTATTTCATATTTTGTATTTCAATTTAATCAAGTGTTTCTTTCTCTGCACCCTCTGTTACTGGGAGCAGTACATGGACTTTCATGGACCCATTCTTGCTCTTGTAATAAACCAAGAACACAAAATCCAAGAGGGTCTTTGCACTGGTCCACAACAGTATTAGTAGTTGTGAACAAATTCAAATAAAGATATGCAAAACACCCCTCAGGACCATGTTCCTCTGTTAAATAAACTGTGCTCCACAGGTTGATGAAGTGAAGGAAGTTTGTTAGCAACCGCAAGTTTGGTAAAAAAAAAAAAAGTAATGGATACCTGTCTCAGTCAATGTTCACCACCAGCAAAACTTTTTTTTGCAGACATTTAGAAACTGTTCAACACAGTTAACTTTCAGTAGTTAGTAGTTGTGAACTAATTCAAATAAAGATGTGCAAAACACCCCTCAGGACATGCAAAGAAACATTTCCCATCCTTCCCATCAGCTCCACTCAGCAGCCCTGAACACGATTGCATCTCCCTTAATCCCTTTCAGCCAGGGTGTGTCTCCAAATTATACAACATAATTCAAGGTATTTCTAGCCCCTCTCTCAGTCATGTTAAAAGTACATGGGAGGAAGAATTACAGTTGGTCTTTTCAGATAACATGTGGCAGGCAGCAATTGAGAGAGTGCATACATCTTCTCTCTGTGTGAGACATGGACCACTTCAATTTAAAGTCCTACATCGTCTGCATCTCTGCAGAAGCAAACTGGCCAAAATCTATCCTGACACAGACCACACCTGTTAGAGATGTCTCAGTGCCCCTGACACTTTATCCCATATGTTTTTCTCATGCTGATCAATAGCCCCTTTCTGGTCCTCAGTCTTTGATACAATGGCCATGCCATTACCCCAAACCCGTTGACAGCCACCAATTTCAAATAGTCAATCACAGGCCATTGCCTTTGCATTTCTCTTAGCCCGTAGATGCATCCTCCTCAAGTGGAAGGACAGGCTGCCACCTTCACATGGTCAGTGGGTAAAGGATGTTATGGCACACCTTAAACTAGAGGAGCTGAGGTTCCGCATTGGAGGCTCTTGTAGGAAATACCACAAGGTTTGGCAGCCATTTTAAACTACTTCAATAACTGCTCTTCAGACAGTCTCATGAGTTAAAGCCTTACAACCCCCCTAACCCAGTTCCTCCCCCTACCCGTTTGCTATCTCGTCTGGTTTTATTATTTATTATTATTTTATTATATATTATTTTGTATATTTTATTAGAGTTGAATTTGTAGATCTGTATGTTAATTCCATCTGTATGAATTATCACATGACCAGCTTTAATGTAAAATTGTCAGTTATTATTGTGTCATTGTATACATTTATGTTAAATCCAATAAAAATAATTTAATATTTATGGTTCTCCGACGGTTGTGGGTGTTGGAAAGCAATAACAACCAAACTCCGTAGATGGTGCTATATGTCTGAGGGGATTTGCGAGGTGTCGGAGCCAGCTATCTAATGTTGACATACTACTACCCACAAGGTAAACAGAGATGTATTGACGGAGGCGGATAGTTAAAAAAATTGGGAGGCGCACGTCAGGCCACGGAGAGGTGCTTGGAGAGGGTTTGCCACGTGTCTCTGTGTCTCCGTAAACGGACGACCATAAATTGTACTTAATCATTTGGTGTTGCCTTTTCACTCAGTTTGTTGAAAAGTCAAATCATCTGCAAACTGCAGTTAATTATTGTAGAGAAGGCATCAACCAAAGTCAACATAATTACCTTTTGTTGACTTTTGTTGATACCTTTTCTATAATAATATGACCCTGGGCGGGAGAAAAACGTGACGTGAGGAAGGTTGTGTTCCTTACAGTTCTGTACAGTTGAATTACCGGCGCTGAGCAAAATGTTGTATTTCCATGAACAGTAGTATAATTACAATACAATACAGTTATAAAAAACATAATATATATAATGGGAAAAACACTAGGTAGACCTTATTTAAGTATATGGAAAAACTTTTACTTTAGTTTCATTCAAGAACCACATGATCCTCTCGGCACCGATTCCAATTCAAGATAAACGTTTTTTTGACTGACAAAGTTGCCGGATTCTTCTGTCTCAGACGACATGTTTACATGCCACCAGTTCTGTGCTAACATCGCTTCGGATAAACTAGATAAGCACCGACTTCGTCTGTAGATTTGTTGGCTGTTTCAAGTGCGTAACTGCCGCCTACTGGAAATCATTATGGGCAATATCTGTGTCTCTGCAAACAACCAAACCAAATCGATTTCATATATGCTACCTATGAATTAAGTACTTAAGTAACTATAATAATAGTTTTAATAAAACATTATAATAATACAGATATATGTGTAATATAAAGAAATAATTGTATGTATTTAAATGTATTGTAGCGTGCCGGCATAGTTTTTCCCATAAAGATGTTTTTGTGTTGAATTTGTTAGCGCTCAACAATGTGCATACACCATGCCAGTTGTTGTCCCATTTGCATGTATTTTGTATTACTTGGGAATGAGTTCATACAGTGTGTGTGGCAGTAATGCAGCCTGTACTAAATTATCAGTACCAGGGCATAAGGCCCGTACCATCTTCACACTACTATGTTTTTTCAGTTTAATAAAACTTCAACAGATCGCACACTTGATTCTCTGATTTGTTACAGTATTAAAAGTTACGTTCTTGATTTTGTTCGTAAAACGTTGTGTTTCACAAAGGCACAAAAAAATCATTACAAACACCAACAAAGGACTTCTGAAATAAATAGGTAGTTTCTGAGGTAAATAGATTTCTACAATTAAGAACATAGAAACTAAAACATGGTATACAAGATGCAAATTTGAAGTAAAATATTCACAAAAAATGACTCAGCGAAGAAAATTGTGGATTGAATAGGGCATGTTGCGAGCCCTGGAGAAGGTGGCTGAGTTTTAAATGTCCCCCACAACACCTCAGGGGACTGGATCCGTGGGCGGGTCACACATGGCTCTCACACAGGACAATAAATAAACGGTTATAAACATCTATAAACATGCTGCTTGATACACTTTTTGCAGTGGCATTTCTACATTAGGGGCACGTGGGGCACTGCCCCACCCGATCCAGATGGCGCTGTGGTGCAGAAAGCTCAATACATCTGTGCTTTGTGGCAAAATATATCTTATTTTATTTAATATGCAAAGTAGCGATTCAATGGTGAATGTGTGTATGTGTGTGTGTGTGTGTGTGAATAAACTCGACTCACAAGCATTATAGTGCTGTTTTGGAGTAATTTGATTGGTGTGTGTTTCTGTTTTTGTGCCTGCTCTGTGAAATGCTCTCCGCTGTCCCTCCCCCTCTGGGGCAGCGCTGAAAACTTAACACTGTTGCTATGGAAACAATATGCAAGTGTGATCGAGACGTCCCAAAATTTACATTGGGTTTAGGGGCAGTTGTAATTGTGCCTCTTGAATTCTGCCTAGCAACCCGTGACCAAGAAAAAATAAATCATACAGATCGTACGCTATCTAAGATCACAGATCTATGCCACTAACATTTCTGCTCATTAGCTATCGCTAGTTTTCTACTGTTTTGGAACCAGACTCAAGTTGCGGCCTGAAATCATTTCTGTTTATAAGACAACACTGTATGTAAGTTTTGTTCATTTAGCAGCATGATTTGTTGCTGTTATTTGTTTCAGTTGTGCCTTTCGCTTCATGTTGTATGCGTGTGCCACAAGCTTGATAAAGCATTCAAGTGTGTCTATCTAATCGTTTTACTTTCTTGCAATCTATTTTACTTTGTTGCTGTATTATAAGCAACATCTTTGTGTCGCACTGAGCACTGAAGCATGTCAAATGTATTTGAAATAGGATTTCTGCTCCCTGCCTTCACTCAAAATGCAGCCCATAGGCTATGCCTACCTGTCCATATAGGCCTACTGCTTATAATAATCAGCTATTTTTGTGACGATGACATACTATAACGTCATACAAAATTTCCCCACCAGAAATTTCCGGCTAGAATCGCCACTGACTTTTTGTAATAATAACCTTTTTTTCATACCTCCCATTCCATTAATGCTGTGTGCAAATTATGACATGAGAAAAGTTGAAGTAAACATTTTTAAATGCAATATTATGGATGTAGCTGCAGCTATGTCTCTGGATATAGCAATATTATGGATGTAGCCATGTCTCTGCATGTAGTGATGTCTCTGGATGTAGTCATGTCTCTGGATGTAGATATGTCTCTGGATGTAGTCATGTCTCTGGATGTAGTCATGTCTCTGGATGTAGATATGTCTCTGGATGTAGTTGCAGCTATGGACCACTACATGGCAAAGCAAAATAGGAAAGCAAAATGTCTTACCTGGTGAGCTGTTGAGCTGCTTCTCCATCTCCTCAATTTTCCTTTGATTCTGTTCTTCAATTTCCTTTAACTTTTTCTTGTACTCTTCCTCTCTCTCTTCATCCTCTTTCTTTTTCCTTTTATTTTCCTCTTCCTTTTCTCTTTCAAATTCTTCCTGAAGCTCTCTGATCTTCCTCAGGCTCTCCTCATCCTCTTTCTGCCTTCTTTCTGTTTCTTCTTCTCTTGCTTTAGTCCACTCCCTTTCTTGCTCTTCCCAAGCATGCTTCATCTCTTCTATCTGTTCTGCATGTTGGTTCTCCAATCTCTCTTTTTCTTTCCTTTCTTGTTCTCTTTGCGCTTCTTCAGAGTCCATTTCTTTTTTTGCTCTATCCTTTTCATTTTCAAAGTCTTCTTTCATTTTCTTTTGCAATTTTTCCCACTCCTCTTTTTCTCTGAGCAGCTTATCTTTCTCTTTTCTTTCCCTCTGTATTTCACTTCTCTTTTCCTCTCTCATTTTTTTTATTTCCTCTTCAAATTTGGACTGAAGCTGTTCCTTCTCCCTCTGAATTTCCAATTCCCTCTCCTTTATCATGTTCTCAAACTTCTCTTTAACTGCACCTTCTGCCATTTGGAACATCTCATTGGTGAAACAACCCACACTGTTCTTCTTCACCATCCTGTCAATCAGTTCCATCAGCTCAGGCACCTGTTTGTGATTCCCTTTATCGTTGTTATTGAACACATGAGACCGTCTGTCACAGTCAGAGATTAGTCGTTCAATTGCACAATCACTTTCTTTGAGGTACTGTTCAACTGAACGATGACCTAGCTCATCCCCTTTTGTGAAAAGTATAATGGTAAACATTTCAGCCCCAGTCCCAAAAGTATCTTTGATGAGTTTCAACGTGTCCTTTTCCTCTTGTGTCATCCTGGTACCAATCGAAAGAACCAGCAAGAACACATGGGGTCCAGGGGCCAGCAAGCTGAAACACCTCAGAATCTCTTTCAGGGCCTTTTCATTTGGGGCACCTGTATCAAACAGCCCTGGTGTGTCTACAACAGTAACAGAACGGCCATTTACTTGTGCTGTGTCTTTCTGACAACAGCTCGTCACTGATTCACCCGAAGGTACAGATTTAAAAGCCTCTCTCCCCAGGATGGTGTTTCCTGTTGCACTCTTCCCAACTCCTGTCTTCCCAATCAGCACGATCCTGACAGAATCTGGGATGCTGTCTGGATTCTGAATGACTACAAAATGAAATGAATGAGAGATTATAACACCATTTCCATTGTCCACACCTTCATTAAAATGTACTGTAAGTAATCAATGAGAAAGCTGTTATTAATAGATTAGCCTTGAGCTAACTCTATGACAGCTATGACATATTACTATGCACCACTGCATCTTGTCTATGGGTAGAAACCTAAACCTTTAATACCCCTAGAAACTGTGCTGTATGTTTTTGCAACTTCTTTACATTACGTGTGGTGCACATAAAAACATTTTTGATAATCACTGAATCTAGAAGGACTTCAGTAAGATTTAAATATATGTTACATCTCATAGATCAACCCATTCAAGTGCTTTCAAGGACGAAGAGGAAAACATGTAACATGCTTACACTATGTAACAGATATACTGCTTGATACACTTAATGTAATAATAACCTTTAGTTTTTTCACACCATAAATGCCGCGGCAAATTATTACATAATAAATAGAATAAAGAATAAATAATTGCAATATTATGGATGTAGCAATGTCTCTGGATGTAGTTGCAGCTATGGACCACTACATTGAAAAGCAAAATAGGGAAGAACAATATGTCTTACCTGGTGAGCTGTTGAGGCGCTTCATCTTCTCCAACTCTGTCTGGAGCCTGCCTCTCTCCTTTATTTGAGCTTCCACAAACATATCAGTGGTGAAACATTTGTCTGATTTGCCCTTAATCTTCTTGAGCATTTTGGATATCTCCTCATGCCCACCCTCCTGGCTAAGCACAAAGCAACCTTTAGGAAATTGCTGCTCTAGATTTTTTTTTTCTCCTAGACTATCATGTACAAGTTTGGGACATGGCATATTTGTGTAGAGTTTCATAATGTAATCATTCACACGAGGACCAAAAATGGTTTGAATCCTCTGTAACTCCTCTCTGTCTTCATCAGTAAAGTGACCCCCAGGCAGAGCAAGCAGGAAAGCATTGATCCCAGGTGCACACTGGGAGATGGAACGGTGGCACTTCTTTAGCAGCTTTTTCAGTGAAAGAGGCATGGTGGCAAGACTTGGCACTTCAACCAGGGTGACAGCGTATCCACATGCTTCAGCTTGCCTCTTCACAAAGTCTGAACTGATATTCTGCTTTGACTGAGACTGTGATAGTATGAATTTGCCGATGGATGTCCTATGGATTCCTTTCCTCCCAAACAGCATCAAATTCATCGGTGGCAAAGATGCTGAGATGGCACGGAAAGAAAAGAAGAAGTAAACAAACATATTCATCAGCCTTGCTGTCATATTCTTCATGGTTTTACTCTGGATTTCACATTCAGCTATTTTATTGCTTTTATTTCATTTTTCATCATGTAATCTGTAGTCTGATGAAGTATACTGCAGAATGCTTTGCAAACTGAGTAAATATTTGGTACTTTCTCTATTCACCATATCTCTACCATAGTGGTAATTACAAACAATAATTTATTTTTCTCTAAAATGAGATATACTACCATTTTTAACGGCAGGGTATTATGATACCTTTCTAATATTGGTATTCAGTGCAATACTAGACCTGACATGTCAAACTCACAGTGACATTTGTGATGCTAACATGCTATGCTATGTTGTCCTTTTTAATTATTATTATTGTATAAGATTAATTCAACAAACAAAGATGCAGTTTGTAGTTTTGTATTTCATATGTTCAGCAAAATATTAACACTTAATTTCATCTGATGCCTTTTCCTGGAAAACCCATCAAACGACATAGGACTCACAAAGACAAGCTAAGCCTGCTGGTGCTGACTTCAATCAAATTAAACTAAATTTAAATTAAATGAAGTGTCTCAATCAAGTCACTCCTTTATACCTTTATCTATTTGTAATAAACTAAGGTAACCCACCTAAAGATTGGTCACTGAGAATAAGAATATTTTATTATTAGTTGCCAATGTTAAATAAAGAGATAGAGACATAAATAGAATAATTAATTAAATAGAAATAGATAGAGGGAAGTATGTTTATAAGTAAGATACTTTTATTTTGACATGATTTTGACGTGACCAAATTCTTTTATTTTCCCTTTTCACTTTCTTGATACATCGATACCCTTTGATTGATTCCTGTGAACTCTCCCTGATAATACTCTTTTAACGCTTAAATTGATATTTCCTTCATTGCTACTTCTTCAAATTGCTTCACCTTTTAATACATTTCCTTTTTCTGCTAGGACACACTGATTACACACATAAACAGGTACACACATACCCAGACTATTTTTATTTTATTTTGGGACTTTTGAATTTTATTTTATTTGATATTTTGAATTTTAAAGAGCTCTCTTTTATTTTGGGGTATATTTATTATTCTCATTCTCTCTTTATTCTCTCTTAAGAGAAGGTTATTGAATCATTATTTAATAAACCTGTATTGTCTTTGCTATATCACTTTACATGGTTGTCTTTTATGTCAGTTTTCTCCCCCCTTTAATGCCGAGCCTAGAACTGGCCTAAACCCACTAGAACATTAGAACAGAGCACCTCTCTCTTAACTGGCCTAAACCCACTAGAACCTTAGAACAGAGCACCTCTCTCTTAACTGGCCTAAACCCACTAGAACCTTAGAACAGAGCACCTCTCTCTTAACTGGCCTAAACCCACTAGAACCTTAGAACAGAGCACCTCTCTCTTAACTGGCCTAAACCCACTAGAACCTTAGAACAGAACACCTCTCTCTTAACTGGCCTAAACCCACTAGAACATTAGACCTAGACCCAGAGCACCTCTCTCTTAACTGGCCTAAACCCACTAGAACATTAGAACTACCGTAGACCCAGAGCACCTCTCTCTTAACTGGCCTAAACCCACTAGAACATTAGAACTACCGTAGACCCAGAGCACCTCTCTCTTAACTGGCCTAAACCCACTAGAACCTTAGAACTAGACCCAGAGCACCTCTCTCTTAACTGGCCTAAACCCAATAGAACATTAGAACTAGACCCAATGCACCTCTCTCTTAACTGTAAAGGTAATTCCTTATTTCACTCCCTTAGCTACACAAAGAACACAAAATCCAAAAGAGACTTTGCACTGGTCCACAATAGTATTAGTAGTTGTCAGTGGTGTATAGTAACGAAGTAGAAATACTTCGTTACTGTACTTAAGTCGTTTTTTTGGATATCTGTACTTTACTTTACTACTTTTATTTCTGTTTACTTTTACTTTTACTTTGCTACATTTTGCAAAGAAAACGGATACTTTTACTCCGATACATTTCCCCTGAAACCTTCGTTACTCGTTACAAAATCAAATCATCTTTAGAAAAAAAAAGAATCATGAGAGTGACGAGACCAACGTCGGGGACTGTGGTAGAACACAGACTGCAAGCAGGTTTGGCGAATCAGTGGTCCTAGCGCACGTTAATGCGTTATTGACCGTTACCATGGAAACACCAATGAGCATGAACCACACAGGCCAAAGTTAACATTGAGCGGTGGGGCACGTTCAGATGTGCCCCACGAAATCTGCCTGGCAACTAGACTGGAATAATGCGAAAACCGCGAGACCTGTACCCCGTGACTAAGAGAAAAAAAAACATACAGTCAGATCAAAATCAGACAGATCAATGCCAGTAACGTTACTGCTAGTTAGCTATCGCTAGTTTTCGAGTATTTGGGAATTGTTTCAATTCAGCCTACAATGAATAATGTAGACTAGTTGTTGAGGGTGCAATTTAGTACATTGTCGTTGGAAGATAAATTCGAAATTAAACGTTTGGGGCCACACAAAAGGATTAAGACATTCACAAGAAACACGATGGGACAGCAGAGACTGAACGTGACTCTCCATACTTTCCATTGAAAACCCGTTTGTTCATGGACTGGTGGATTTTAACAGCAAAGTCATCGAGAGGTTTGCTTAAGCAAAGAACCACCGCGCCAACTTCCTATTTAAGTGATCTGCATTGGTGAGTCAAACTTTTTTTTTTTCGGAGCTGATGGATGTATCAATGCAATCTGCAAGGACATCGTCTTTTTACAAAGTTTTGTTCATTTAGCAGCATGTTTTGCTGCTGTTATTTGTTTAAGTTGTGCCTTTCGCTTCATATTGTATGCCACACGTGTGCCACAAGCTTAATAAATTAGTCAAGTTATTTGAGCTATGTGTCTGTCTAATATTTTTATTTTGTTGCAATCATTTTACTTTAATGCTGTATTATAGGCAACATCTTTGTGTTGCGCTGAAGCATGTGAAATGTATTTGAAATAGGATTTCTGCTCCTTGCTGGCACTCAAAATGCAGCCCATAACATATCTTACTGGTCTACTGCTTATAAACAGCTACCTCTAGTTTTTTGACGGTGACATGAAGTCATACAAAATTGCCCCACCAGAAATTTCAGGCTAAAATCGCCACTGCTCCAGATCAAGGCAAAATGGACTGCAATATGCAGTGGAAGGATATATCCAAAATATTAAGATCAACAACGAAGGGGGCACAACAATAATCGAAGCAAAAGCACACAGGTCTCAATCAAAAAATTAGAAACCCCACGACCTCTTCATTAAATGCCACCAGCACAACCTTGTAGACTAGTCATGTTCTTTCACCGCTGGGTAAGATCTGTATATAATATTTCAAGCTAGCTAATAACCTACAAAGATTCTTTATTCTTATTATTTATTCCATCTCTGGCGAAGTATCTAGCTAGTTAGCTTGGATAGTGTCAATCTACACTACAGTAACGTAGCAGTGTGGAGCAAAATAGTAACGTTATTGTTCAAGGGATGTGTGTGCATGTTGCTGAAAGTATTTCACAGTTACTGTACAGATAACTTGCTTGTAAAACTGATGATCCTGATGTAATGCTATGGCTTTGTATCAGATCGCCAGGTTATTGCTCTCAGGTTGTGCCATATGCATACATTGGGATACTCAGGAGCCCATTCACAAAATGTTACAAAGATTAAAATTTAAAAAATTCATAATGGCTTTTTGGGACGTTTTGTTTGAAGATGAACAAAACGTTTTTCAGTTTCAAGTAATGACTGGGTTGTTACTTTCGGTGCTGCTTTAGTATTGCCTATTGAGTTCAAATAAGGCCCAGTTTGTATGCTCATTCTAGTCGGAATAAACTTCATAATTTTCAAAATTCTGACCCTTTGCTTTTTTATGAACAGCATTTACTTGTACTTTTACTTTCAATACTTAAGTACATTTAATATCAGAAAATTACTTTTGATACTTAAGTACAGTAAAGATCAGATACTTTAAGACTTTTACTCAAGTAGTATTCTAAAAGGTTACTTTTACTTTTACTTGAGTAATTTTCCAGGAAGGTATCTTTACTTTTACTCAAGTATGGCTTTTGGGTACTTTATACACCACTGGTAGTTGTGAACAAATTCAAATAAATAAAGATAAACACCCATCAGGACCATGTTCCAAGCCCATAACATGAGTTTCTGCACATTCCAAACCTGAATAAAACAGACAACTGACTACGGATACTATTATTCGCTTCCATTCATTTCTAGGTTCTTAGTCTGAGTGCTGTATCAAAACTACTGTTTCATAATCAGTGGTGCATATGGGCAGACAGATATTAAACAGAATTGCTCCTCTGACTGTTGTGCTCCACATGTTGGTGAAGTGAAGGAAGTAGTTAGCAACCACTATTTTGTTAAAAAATGTAGGATACCTGTTATTAATTTGTTGTTGTTGTTGTCAATGTTACCTGCTATTGGGGATGACCATCCTACTGCCCCCATCACTGATGTCATGGCCTTTCCTTAATGGTTGACAGGCAGGTATTGAGAGATGGTGGATGAGTGTTTGGATCAATGGATGGATCATTTTATGGATGGACAGAAAGCCAAAACAGAAAAATGGTTAGGATTTCAGTTAGAATCATACCACACCTGCTTATACTATACAGTACACATACATTGCATCATAACTTACTCATGAAAGATGTATTCCTTTTTTCTTTGAGTTCAGCATGCTGGGATGAACTTGCTGTTAGATTGTGGAAGACAGAGACATGGAATATTTAGTCAATCAAGTCTGTGGAATAATATTATATCCTAGAAGCAAACATTAGTATTTCAAGCAGGAAAACAGAGTAAAGCAATAAGAAAAAGTGTAACTACTTCTTATTGGACCATTAATGGCTTCAGAACTGATGGAAGCAATGGGTCCATGGGATTACTTACAAACAATTTCAGGATTTGGTTTCTGGCTTTGTAGCTGAAATATGTCAGATTGTTGCATCTTCAAACAAAAGGGACTGTTCTTCAGCCTTAACTGATTATATTAACAATCTTTTTCAGAATTTCCACTTGCATATGGTGATCTTCATGTTTTCAGTTCAATCTGTAACACCCTCTTCCACAGACTTACGCAAGGCATCACTCATAGTCATCAACACTGCTACCAACCCCATCTTCATCTTCATCTTCGGGTAAGAACTTCACTACAAGGGTACGTTCCAAAGCCTGATCAAGCACAGAGGTCAAGATCGTCTCCATTCTCTTACGGTTATCTTCTGTGAAGTCTTGAGGTTGTGCAACCAAAATATATGCCTGAGGACCTGGACCACATAGGGAGACACATTCTTTCATCCTCCGCTGTAAGTCTTCCTGTGTGAGCTGACTACTGATAAGATTTGGGGCGAGGACATTTGCTGGGTCACAAATTCCCTAAAAAAGATGGCGGACCAAACTCCGTAGACGGTCGTATTTGTACCTAAAAGTTGTTTGTTTGAATTTTTTTTGCTTAGATATTTTAAAAGTTACAGAAAAATAGACACTGTTCAATGTAAAAACCCCATTATTGTAACTGAAAAATACGTCTCATAGGATTTGCGAGGTGTCTGAGCCACCTATCTAATGTTAGCATGCTACTACTCACAAGGTAAACATCTTGCTAGCAGCGTGATTGGTTTGTTGACCTGTCAATCTCACTATAACGTCTCCATTATCAACACAACCCCATGCGCCAGATTCTTTCTTCGTCATCCGTTGGATCAACACATTCCAACGCACACGTCTGAGTGAGGCATGATGGCCCACTCACACGTTTGCATTGGAATGCGTTGATTCGTCAAGTTTGACGGATCCCCATTCACTTTGAATGGGGTGACGTCAGCCTTTGCCGAACTGAATTGTGGCTCCGTTGGGTTCCGTTGCGTTGCGTTTAATGGGTTGCTTGCGGCAAGAGTTGAAACATTTTCAACTTTTCGAGAGGCAACGCATGCGTCAGTCAATCAAATTGCCTTTCATGCATAACTGACAGCACAGGCCCTAGCCAATCAGATCGCGTTTATGCTCACGTCTGAAGAGCGCAAAGCTAAAAAAAAAAGATGCCGGACCAAACTCCGTAGATGGTCGTATTTGTACCTAAAAGTTGTTTGTTTGACTTTTTTTTGCTTAGATTTTTTAAAAGTTACAGAGAAAGACACTGTACAATGTAAAAATCCCTTTATTGTAACTGAAAAATACTGTCTGATAAGATTTGCGAGGTGTCTGAGCCACCTATGTAATGCTAGCATGCTACTACTCACAAGGTAAACAGCTTGCTAGTGGAGTGATTGTTTTGTTGACCTGTCAATCTCACTATAACGCCTCCATTATCAACACAACCCCATGCGCCAGACTCCTCCTCTGTCATCCATTGGATCAACGCATTCCAACGCAAACGTGTGAGTCTGGCGAAAGCTTGGCATCAGTCACATTCTCACTCCCAGCTGCACTTCATCTACAATCACAATCAGAACGGATCCCACACACCTGGCACTCACTCCTTATAACCTCCTCACTACCTTCACTCCCTGTTGGTTCTCACATTTCTTATCTGATATACCGCAAGGCGACACCAGCTCCAGACCTACAGTCTCCGCATTTCACGGAAGTTTACAGCACGTCATTCAGGTCGTGCTGTCTTCTAGTGATGGCGAAATGAAGCTTCATGAACCTTCGAAGCTTTCCAGTCAGACGTGTTGAAAAAAGGTTCACTACTCGAAGCTTCGTTCGCTCTCTAGTGACACCTGCTGGTCAATAAAAATACGGTGTAGGAAAGATCTTCTCGGGACAGTGAATTTGTTGTGGTGCGCTGTTAAAGAAAGTATTAGTATATTTTATCATGAATGTCTTTTTGTTTTAAGGTTTGTTCCAAAATGCTGTGTGCCCTGCTTCTCCATGTAGATTGGACTTTGGAAGACAATTAGCAGAGTCAAGAATGTTAACCCAGAAACCTCACGTATATGTTTACATAAGATAAGAAGGAGAGAGCGGGTTGTGAAATGTCTCGTTGCTAAGCAGAAGTAGAATTTAGCTGAGCTGAAGGTCTCCTAAGTGTATCCCAGAATCCTGTCTGCCATCCTGTGTAAACATTGGATTTTCAATAAAGAGACTTGTTTCCGCATAGCACGTCAGAGAGACCCTGGTCAAGGTGTCTGCTCTCCGCCGGACGCGGCGTAAACAAGTCCAGTTCACTTCCATGCTGGGTGGTGTCTTTAATCTGCTAGTTAACTGTTTAGGGTAATTTCCCTGACATTATTGGTCCTTTTCTAGCCGGAACCCAAGACGACCGACCGCCTGGGAGCAGACTTCAGTAACCCGAAGACAAGTGCACGTCCTGCCATGAGAGCCATGGGCAGAAAGTCCCATTTAGTGAATTCTACGTGGGCCGGCAGAAAGGGGTCTGCCTCCGGGAGGCTGGTCTGACGGGATCTGAAGCAAGATTGGACACACAGCATGTCATGAAGTAAGTAGCCTGGGGTTACTGAAGTAGAACAGACTAGGCCTATAAAAAAAAAAGATCTGGGATCTTTTTAAAGAGATCCGGGATCTCTTGTTAGCGCTAAAAACTTAGTCGGGGACTAAGAAACCTAGTCCGAGACTATGGTTATGTTGTAGGCCTACGTAAAAGATGTACATCTGTGTGTGAATGAGTGCGTGACTGGAGTAATTAATTATGCAAAATTAAAACTTTGGAAAATATCCGGATGTTTTTCATAGACTCAAGAGAAGTATTTTGCTTAATTAAAAAAAAACTCACCATAATTAATGAATATGAGATGGTTTGAGGAAAGTAAGAAGGCAAGATGGTTTTAAGAAAGTGAGAATGAGAAGGTACGTGGAAAGTAAGAATAAGGAAGTCAATGGAAAGTTAAGAAGAAGATTAAAAGAAAGTGAGGTTAAGTGTTATTCTTGTGGAGAAAGAGGGGTAAACTGCAAGCTTGATAAACTATAGAACTGTTACGGTGGCCACGTATCAGCTCTATACATTTTACCTGCTTTGTTCATTTGCACGCACTTTTTAGTCTTAAGTGCGTGAAGGGGGAGTTACTAGAAATTATGTAAAGACATAAATAGAGTTGAGCATTTGTGAATGAGAAATTGAGATACTGGCATAGACAGACACTGCGCACGCGCGCAATCCATGTGTCTCATTGAAATAGCCACCAGTGACTGTGGCTGAAAATAAACACAACTGTAAGAAGTTGAATGCTAATACTTCCGGAAGGATTATAATCCTTTGTTTCAAACGGATAAGTGGCTCATTCAGAACTTACTCATTGTGTTTCATTAACCTTGTTTGTGAGTCAGAACGTGCTTGTTTCAATTGGTTGAATCCTACGGGCCCTCAAGAAGGCAGGGGTGTGGTTTTTCCAACAACCCAAGATAACCGGTGGTTTGAATTAATTAATTAAGCACGTGACAAGCGACACGAGGCAATAATCAAAACAGAGGGAAGAGGTCTTATTGGATATGAAAGACCTTACATTGTACTAATTTGATTTAACAGCACAGGTGGGGAAGGGACACGTATTGGAATTATGATCATCATTGTGTATCATCTAATTATCATTGTATCATTATATGATAATGATGGCGATACTGCTTAAATAAAATAATACAAGTGCAGATCGATTTGAGGATGAGGAATTTTGGTCTGATCAACTAAAAAATCTCTATCCAAATAATCGAATTGCATGAATAGCCGCAGGGGTAGCCCGGAGTTAAGATTAGATTAGATTCAACTGTATAGTCATTGCACAGAGTACAAGTACTGAGACAACGAAATGCAGTGTAGCATCTATAATGAAGAATAAAGGAGTGGGATTCAGAATAATCACAGAGTGCTATAAATATATAGATATTATAGTAATGAATGGAAATAATTCCAGTGTTGCAGGTTCCTTGTTGAATTGTATTGTTTAAGGTATCTATTATTAGTAATATTACCTTTTCGGAAAACCATACATAACGTGTAGGCTGTGATCAAACGTTGGATAAATTACTTGAGGTCCAGCTCACGTACTTCCAGTGTTGAATTTTTACAGGGTGAAAGACGTTTTCAAATTCGCAATATTAGCTGACGAGCCATCGGGCCGGTACAGGAATTTGCTTATCAGAGCGAGGCGGTTTGATTCGATATCCGAGTAAACTGTAATAATTGCAATGGGTTGGGTTGAGTTGCGTTGCAAGGGTAATTTTGATCATAGCGTTTCGTTTTTTAATTGCCGTCAAAGGGATTTAAACTCATAGTTCCAGCTGACCGTTGTCCGGGAGCCTATGAGCTCGTTGAAGTGAAGAACTTCTGTTTTATTTAGTTATTAGAGATTTGAAGGTTTGAAAATAGTTTTGCCGTGCTTGATTGTCCTGTAGTGTAATCGCAAATGTCCGTATATTTTTATTCAGGGTGTGAACTTGATAGATGAAATGACGAACTCGGTTGCGTGTTGATGTGGGCATTCAGTCATTGGAGCAAGAGTATTGTTTGGAACCTAACGTTTTAAATTGATATTTAAAACTAAAATAAGCAAGTGACCAGTTGTTGGCATAGTTTACTTGAAGGTATTTTGTGTAACATCTGTGAAGAGAGAGCATTTAAAATTGCTGAGAGCGCGACGCGCATGACACGAAAAAGATCAGATTAAACTTTCTCTCGTTACCTTAGTAGTGCGCCGTCAGAGGGCATAACAAGAGAAAAGTGGAAATACGAGATTGTGATGTGTTGTGAGCTATTGTATGTGCCAAAGTACTGAGTGACTAACATAGCCCGGAATGATTGTAGATTGTTTTTAAAACGTAAGATCGCTAGCAGCTACTTCGACTTTTTAAAACAAACCTGTGTGATTGACTGTTGGGACAAAACAGAGAAGCACACGGGTGGGGGCTGTTAGGGGGAACAGAGGACTCAATCTCACACACGCACGTTCACACACACACACACGCACACACGCACGGTCGTAATTAGAAGGAGAGGAGGTGAAAAGAATAATAATCAGACTACACATATTAGTGTAATATTATTTAAATTCAGAAATGCTTTTGGTAGATATGGAACCAACTACGCCATTAAAGGAGATAGTTGAATTGTAGTCGTCAGAAGCAAACTATTTGATACTGCATAATTAAAAATTGACTGAGCGGACAAGCAATTTGATTCAAGCCCGTGGCTTGAACACAGGTCAGTGGGTACCCAATTATGCAGAATTAGTAAGACCTATGCATGATATGATTTTCTCTCAACCAATGGCACCCCACGATAAGGTTACGTGGACTAAAGAGGGTTCAGAATCTTTTCAAGCGACAAAAGAAAAAAAATAGCCAGCTCGACAGTACTGGCTCTCCCAAATTATGCGAAACCTTTCGTGCTCATGGTTGACTCCAGACATAGATTCATGACGTCTGTTTTGCTTCGAGTATGGGGGATCAAAATGAGACCCATCGCATTTTATTCGACCCAACTCGACCCGGTAGCTCGTTCTACACCATCATGTGTACAAGCAGTGCTCGCGGATGCATCGGCCGTTCACGCGTCAGCAGAAATTGTGCTGGTTCATGAACTCGTCGTTAAAGTATCCCATGCAGTCTTAATGCTTTTATTACCTAGCATATAAAGCAGACAAGCAGGCAGCTGGCCTGTATCTAACACAGGGAACAGAGGATGATGGTGTAGTTAACATGCAACAACAAGCACCCAAAAGTGAAAAGGAAATTTGGATAAAACTGGGCGACTCTGAAAGATGAGGTATATGTCAGACCCTCCAGGAAGTTGCGATGTTGCGATCGCACCAATTCACGCGAATTGAACGATTCCCCGCGAATTCAGTGCGACGTTGCAATTTTAACACATCACCGCAACTTTCCCGCAAATTTGACAAATTATTGTCGTCTCCCACAACTTTCTCCCTTCCGCTACACCAAGGGCAGAAATTCTGCCCTGTGGACACGGTGCAGACACTAGCAGAGTTCTAATCCGTTGTAAACAATGAGAATGGCTACACCAGACATGGATATTGAACACAGCCCATGTCCACACTGAAGATTCCGAAATAGATCTGGCTTCAATTTTTTATAATTTTCCGCAAGGTGTGCGTGGCCCTTTTTACATAGAGTCTAAAAGAATGGATTACTTAAAATTGGACGACTTTAAATTAATATATGAAATTGAACAACATAAACACCTGTACGGATAAAATAAATCAACAAGGATAGCAAAACAGATTGATAAGCATAGAATGAGAACGGCAGAAACGCAGGCAGGACGTCAGGTGACGAAACAGATCAAAGGGACGCAGGCTGTTTTTTTTTCGTTTTATGTGAAGGCTGAGATATTCATAACATTTTATTCAGTCTTACTTGTGGTCCTTTTGTAATACCAACAGGTGCACTTCGTTGTGGATAAGTAAATCCTATGTACTGTTCCCCCTACGTGTTTAGCATAACATAGCATAACTAGCTATGTTTCTAGATAACTGTCTAACAGCTGTTGCCATTCCCACGAGACGAACATTTGAATGATGTCAAAGTAAAAGTCTGTTACTATACTGTGTTCATTTCCATAACAACAATTCAAGCAATATACATTTTCTGACCTAAATAAGCAGAGGGCAGAACAGCCTATTATGCTACATTTTTGTAGTCCTGGTAATCTTTAGTTTGGCATGTTGGTAAGGTTATTTAGAGGACCATTTCTCAATGTTTTTTTTTTTAAAGAATGTTTCTTTATTAATTCTTTATTTTTCAACAAATAACTCAATTATAATTACAAAGAGGGAAATTCGCAACTTTTATTGCAACTTTCACTTGCTCCCGCAATTTCATCGCAACAAACACCTAAAAAATACCGCAACTTTCACCGCAACTTGTTGGAAAAGCCCCCGCGAAATCAGTAATTTTAGGCCGCAACTATCACAAAAAAGGCCCGCGAAATCCTGGGGGGACTGATATGTAAGTCCAGATAGAAAACCCATCCTGTTGCGAGCTCTATACAAATGGGCAGCAATTTTTTGAGTCATGGGAATATCCATGCCTCAACAGGAGGGATATAAACACTGTACAACATATAACCTATTAAAAAAAAAAAATAATAATAGTAATAATAAAAAATAAAAAAATTAAATTTTATTTTATTAAAAAAAATTGTCAGCAATGTGAAATATGCATTCGGCATAACTCACAGGGAAACCTCAGGCCAAAGAGGGGCGAGTTCCCCAAGCCTGATTATCCTTTCCAGGTAATACACATGGATTATATCCAATTTAGCAAAGCCAAAGGGCTGGAATATTGTTTGGTTATAATTGATGTGTCTTCCAAATGGATAGAGGTATTTCCCAGCTCAACCCCAGATTTCCTCACAGTAGCAAAATCACTGTGCAAAAGAATAAGACCAATTTTTGGTGTGCCACAAATTACACTACAAACTAGGGAATGTAAAGAACCCAATACTGTTCGAGTTTTTTCTGTGTCTCCACAGGTACAAGGCCAGGTGAAGGTGGGAAACTGGGTGTTCATCAAAGTCATCAAAAGAAAGAACTGGTCTGACGACAGGTGGGAGGGACCATGCCAAGTGTACTTGCCACCCCAACAGCCGTCAAGATCGCTGAACGCTCCACCTGGATTCACCTGTCACACTGCAACATTCAGAACATTCAGAACATTCAGAACATTCAGAACATTCAGAACATTACCAGGATCCACCACTAGCGTTGAGTAGCGTTTTGTGGCGCCGGCAGGGGGCTAAGTGTTTAAATCTTGGTCGTTTGAACGTCACCTAACCTCCAGGGAGGGCCCTGAGGGTTAGAGATGCTGCTCAACATAGTAGAGGTGTATCTGTGTTTTTTGTTTTTCTTGTTTATTTGTGTTTATTGTTTTTCTGTATACATCATATCACTCCGTTATAACAATGTCTAAGCTGCTGCTATTAGTGGTTACTTCAGGAGTAATAATGGGTCTCTGGTCCTCCACAAGTGTAAATGAGAGAATCCATAAGAGGTGGATTTCATATGGGGAACATGAGGTCCTGGGGAATGTTACTCACTTGTATTCTACTAATTCATGGTATAGATATGCATCCATGCAAGCGAACAGACGTATTTGGACTAATTGCTATGTATGTACCTTAATGCCAACATCCTACTTTCACCCTAGACTTAAATTAAGGCTACTCTCATTCCAAGCAACGATCTGTGTTGGAGAGAAGTGTGCCCCAGACAACTGGGGCTACAGTAAGCCATCTTAGGATGCAAACAGTACCCAGGTGCAGGATATGTGTGACAATACCCACCCACTAGCAGAACTAAAAAACATGCCACAACCTAGCTGTCACCTTAAGTGGCAGTCCATTCTATATTCCAAATGTGTTTTTCTATTAGAGGAACAACGAGAGTAGGCTCTCTGAGACGGAAACAGTGTAATGAAATTGTCATCGATACTGCTATACTGTCATCAAACACTGCTTCCTCAGCCAACGTCGTACCCTGTCCATAGGAACAGGTCCTTATGTTGAGGTTGGAATGCAGGGCATTGCCACTCTGACAAGGGTACCCCTAAGGTGAGAGAGGTATTGTGGTTGTGTGGTAGTATATGGTACAGTCATCTTCTTCCACACTGGGGTGGCGTATGCGCCCCCGCCCAGGTCATGGACCATTTTTGTGTTGTTAGTGCTATCTCGCAGGCAGAGTACCTCGTAAGAAGAGGTTTGCTGTTGAGAAGAATGACAGCGTGTGGGGGATTGACGTGACTGGTGATTAAAAGATTTGGACCACCAGCTCCAAGGTTATTTTGTTTCTGTTTCAGGCCCTAGGAGTAGGAAAAGTCATGTTAAGAATGGCAACCCTTAATTATAGGTTAGAATTGTTTGTTAATGCCACCTTAGTCAGCATGGACGGCCTTAATGATGAGGTCTCGCAGATTCGGCTGATGGTGCTGAAAAATAGATTAGTGTTAGACTCACTGCTGCTAGTGGGGGAGTTTTGTGACTGATATCTGTTGTATTTGGATATTGGATTATATTCATAGTGTCTCTGTGACTGAAGCCTTACAGCAAATGAAGGTTGTTAGTGATGCTATTACAAGACAAAGTGGTGTATGGTCCGTGGTGAAATCTGGTTGCTTGGTTTACGTCTGGTACATAGTGGTAAATGGTGTTGAAAAGTCTGCTCTCTATTGTAGCAATTTGTATACTTTTTGTATTTTTATGATGTGTATTTCTACATGTTTCTAAGTTCTCATGTCTAGTCTTGTATGTACTTCTGTATGGAGTGTACTGTTGTCTTGAACCATCAAGATGATGATGTTTTAGTTTAATGATGTTTATACTAGTGTTATTTTCATGATAAACAGGAGGGAAATGTTAAAGAAAGTATTAGTATATTTTATCATGAATGTCTTTTTGTTTTAAGGTTTGTTCCAAAATGCTGTGTGCCCTGCTTCTCCATGTAGATTGGACTTTGGAAGACAATTAGCAGAGTCAAGAATGTTAACCCAGAAACCTCACGTATATGTTTACATAAGATAAGAAGGAGAGAGCGGGTTGTGAAATGTCTCGTTGCTAAGCAGAAGTAGAATTTAGCTGAGCTGAAGGTATCCTAAGTGTATCCCAGAATCCTGTCTGCCATCCTGTGTAAACATTGGATTTTCAATAAAGAGACTTGTTTCCGCATAGCACGTCAGAGAGACCCTGGTCAAGGTGTCTGCTCTCCGCCGGACGCGGCGTAAACAAGTCCAGTTCACTTCCATGCTAGGTGGTGTCTTTAATCTGCTAGTTAACTGTTTAGGGTAATTTCCCTGACATGCGCAAGGCCTACTAAAATAACATGCACACAAATGTATGGTGAAAAAAACGTACCTCGATTAAATTCAAATTTCGTTGTATGAGAATACAATGACAATAAAGGCTTTCTTTTTCTATTCTTTCTTCTGATAATTGTTTGACATATAGATTTAATGGTTCTATGGTGGCACAACGGTTAGTGGCGTCATGTGCGGGTCAAGTGAGGTTTGATTCCCGGCAAAAGCTCATCTTAATCCGACGCTTTGGATAAAAACGCCTGCTAATTATCTTTACTCTCTTCTGTATGCTGTTGGAACAGAGGGTAGTTAAAGTGCTTTTGGAATACTGGTCAATACTTTTGTAAAACAAAGGGAAGTGAGAGTGCTTTTGGACAACTGGTCAGTGAAAGTGCAGGGCAGTGAAAAGGGGGCGAAAGTGCTTAGTGCAACTTTCCCTTCCTAACTGGCTCCATAACTCTATCTCAAATAATGTATATTACTAACAACAGCAAACAATCTAAATCTCCAACTACCGCTAAATCTCCAACTACCTCTAAGTCTCCAACTATCGCTATGTCTCCAACCACTGACAACAACCACGAATACGAGATGGGAATTGGGATGTTTTATAATCGAAGCTTCCCGCCCGAAGTGAACCAATGAACTACTTGGTGAAAAACTTGATTTAAATGAGGCTTCGAACGTCACCAGTGACGTCATTTCGGTAAAACGATACAAGCCTCGATACGCGCTCCGTCTGGAAGTGCTTCACTTTCGCGAAACACGCTTTGAAGCCCCGGTGTCATTTGTAACATCACTACTGTCTTCGTCTTCGTTAGTGCCACGCTCTGGCGCTGTGTAGTTTCCTTAGTCCGCGACTCCCAGGTCGTTTTGTCCTAATTATCCCTTGTTTAGCCTTTTGAGGGTTGTAGTTTGTGATCCTGATCTTTTGTGCTTTCCTGTTACGTTCAAGTATATCTTCTGAGCGGTCATCCCGTTTTTGCTTTTTGTTCCCGTTTTTTCCGTCCCTTGGCTGTGACTGGTTCAATAAACTGTCTCACTAACTTCATTCCATGTGTCGTCTGATAACTGTGAAACTAGAGCTTTGCTTTGAACATTCTCATTATGACCACTGCCATTGGCAACGGGTTTTGTGCTTCTCGTTCACATTTTTCATATCATTCCGCAAGTAGTCTGGTCCTTTGAGGTAATTGTAACTTGAAGTCAGCACGTAATGGTTGAACTGAATCTTTGGAACACCTGAATCTTTAAAGTTCTATTTGCGTGAAGAATTTCTTCTCTGCGTAAGCCACAAAATCATTTAAAAAGAGATATTGTAGAGGACTGTCTTTTATAGTTTTGGCAGGTAACCATATAATAAGTGGGATAAAGTATAGTTCAGGACAAAACAAGACCTGTCCTGTCCGTCAGGATTTATTTTCCTATAGTGGTCGGCGTACTATACGTTATCCCTTACATATTTCTATACTTAATATGGTGAATATTAAATATGTTTTGTGTCTTTACCTTTACTCTGTGCCCACAGTTCAGTTGCTACTTGTGCTTGGCATGATGCTTATGGCTACAGCCTCCGTACGAGGTAGCATCTGTGTTTATTATGGTTGCAAAAAAATTAAGAAAACACACACACGCGCAGATGGACATAATAAACTAATACAAATGTTGATTTCATATAATTCACAAACGTTGACTTAGTGGATCACTGATGTTTTTTGTGAATGAAATTACTGTTTGGACGGTCACACTCATTTAAATTCCTTTGTCTTACAGGTGAAGAGACTGTTTAAAAATGAATTCCTTTAAATCAAAATGGACCATTATTTAGTCATTTCTGCACATCCAAAATTTCAATGCAAAAAAGGAAGGGAGGGATGCAATTTCACTGACTGTCAAGCTCAATTATCAACAACCTTTCACCAGAATGTCCCTTACCTTTAAGGCACAGCTATAGCTCCAAAGTTAGAAATGAACAAAGGTTTCATTATATCAACGTGTTATTACGTTCGTTTTATTCCCAGAGAGCACACATGCTGTGTTGAACTGTGAGTCGCTTTGGATAAAAGCACCTGATGAATGAATAAATAGTGTGAATGTTTTTTAGCTTTCTCTTGACCCTGACACAGTGTTTTAAAACCTGCATAGATTTGCACACTCAAAGGGCACAACATGCACCATGCACGTCATGTGTTGACCTGAACTTTACATGGAGGCAGCTAGTATACCTTGACCTTTATTCTCAGGGTCAAAATTCCCTAATGACCGGCCGATATTTTAGGGTACCTAACCATGGGGTAATATATGTGGAAATGGATCTGACAACTCAAGTTTCTCCTGAACAACCATGGGCATCAATGGAAAGCAAAGTTAAATAATTTGCCAAATAAAAACTTTTCCACCATTTTAATTATTTGAAAAAAGATCATTCATTCAGTATACCATCCAACATTCCTGATTTTTAGATTGAAAGTTACATTCTAAAAATCTCGCTTCATTTCACATTAATTGACTTACCATCTGAAGGGCTGCCAGTGGGTTCTTCCAAAGAGTCTGTGTCTGACACTGTTAGCAACAAGAAAGAAGTCTTTCAGGAAAATAAATCTTCAATAAATGTCAGTTCTTGTACTCTGAGGGTCTTTTGTGAGTACACAGACCACCACCAAGTTAAAAGGCATTGCAAATAACAGGCATTCACCGACTGTCCTCCTATACTAAAAAAATACGTACCTATCCCTGTTTCCAGGCACACCATATTGATGCCAATGTAATAATAATGCTCTTTATTTGCTAAATCCAATGTGTAGATTCTATATCAGTGTGCCCAAATTACCCCAGTGAAAACAGACGTTATGCGTCACTATGCACATCTTCTCCTTCCAGTGTTTCCAAGCTTATCCTACTTACTATCTGGGCGGCCACCATGGTTTGAGTCATCGCTTGAATCTGAGCTTTTCCTTCCTCTTGAAGGTTGGCTTGACTCTGTTAAAAAAAAACAGGAAAGGTGATATTACAGCCAATTTGTATGTACATTTTAGTCAAATTCCCCTCAAACCAAGTTATCCCTTCCTGTCAAAAGGTCCAGAACCTAATTAGTTTAACTACTAATTAGTTTAGCCCACACCTTATAGCCCCCAAAAGCACCTGTGGATAATCTTTTATTACATTGTTTTAGTATGTTTATTCTGTAGCCCTATAATAGTTACAGAATTCTGTTATGATATGAAGAGTATTCTCAGTAATCAATAACCTGTACAATCTGAGCTTACTGCGCTGGGTGTTAGAGATTCCGAGAACATCACATTGTGGAGACATCATTGTGTGTGAATTTTTGCCAAACTTTGTCATTTGGAATAAACAGATCTCTTGCCAGCCAGCTTCACCAAGTCTTTCCTTACTCCATCTACGATCAGCTAACTTGAATCAAATCAAGAAATACAGCTTTGGCATTTCATCAGAGATTCGCCATAGAAATGACAGTCTCTTTCAACACTGAACCCCCAACCGCTCCCACTGTGCAGGTTGGCACCTTAGATAGTAGCCTCCGCCATCAGTGTCTGAGGCATTCATATGTAAAGCGCTTTGAGTGCCCTATGAGTAGAAAAGTGCTATATAAATGCAGTCAGTGGCGATTTTAGCCGAAATTTCTCGTGGGGCAATTTTGTATGACATCATGTCACCATCACAAAAATAGAGGTATCTGACTATTATAAGCAGTAGGCCTATGTGGACTGGTAGGCATATGCTATGGGCAGCATTTTGAGTGCCGGCAGGGAGCAGAAATCCTATTTCAAATACATGTCACATGCCTCAGCATTCAGCCTGACACAAATGTTGCCTATAATACAACAACAAGTCAAAAGATTAGAGAGACACCTAGCTCAAATAACTTGCATGCTTTATCAAGTTTGTGGCACAGGCATCTAACATGAAGCGAAAGGCACAACTGAAACAAATAACAGCAACAAATCATGCTGCTAAATGAACAAAACTTTGTAAAAAGTCGATGTCCTTGCAGATTTCATTGATACACAGAATTGTAGGTTAAAAATAAAAAAACTTCCAAAATAGTAGAAAACTAGCTAACTAGCAGGAACGTTACTGGCATAGATCTGTCTTTGTTTTTATTTATTTTTTCTTGGTCACAGGGTCAGGATACAGTTTTCGCAGGCAGTGAGCACCTGTTGCTAGGCAGAATTCAAGGGGCACAACTACGACTGCCCCTTCACCCAATTTAAACGTTGGCATGTGTCAATCATGCTCACATGTTTCCATAGCAACCGTCTTAAGTTTGCCGCGCTGCTCCACAGAGCAGAGAGGGTCAGCGGAGAGCAGCATTTTACAGAGCAAGCACATAGACAGAAACACACACAAATTACTCCAAAACAGCACTATAATGCTTGTGAGTCAAGTTTATTCACACACACATTCACAATTGAATCACTACTTTGCATACTAAATAAAATTAGATATATTTTGCCACAAAGCACAGATGTATTGAGCTTTCTGCACCACAGCGCCATCTGCTGGATCTAGTGGGGCAGTGCCCCTAATGTAGAAACGCCACTGAATGCAGTCCATTTACCTTTTCTCGTAAATATTGTGGAAGTTTGGTGTAATTATATTTTTTTTGCTAAATTTCACTTTTTGTAAGCTACACACTCCACTTGGGTCTACTACAATCATTGTTATTATTTATTTTTATATATATTTCATAGTGCTGTCAAACGATTAAAATATTTAATCGCGATTAATCGCATTTATGTCATAGTTAACTCAAAATGAATCGCGATTAATCGCACATTTTTATCTATTCTAAATGTCCCATCATTTATTTATTTTTTTCCATCATTTTATTTTTATTTTAATGCCCTTATCAACATGGAAAAGTGGATTGGCTTGCTTTATGCAAATGTTTTATTTGATTGAAAACCAACATTGCCAAACAGGGCGGTACAAAATAAAATTATAAAGTGCACATTTCAGGTAAACAAGGACTCAGCCTATAGTGCAGTTAAACCATGGCTTAATATTTTCTTTTTTTCAAGTTTGCTGGGAACATAGCAGTCAGGCCTCTTATTTCAGAAACAATAAACCGTAACAGTTAGGTTACTAATAAAAGGTAAGCCTAATACTTCTTTGCTTTCAGCCAGCTGCCTGTTGACATTTTCAGACAACAGTGAAGCTCGCTTCTTTTGCACAACACAACTTTTAAAAGTAAACTTTCCATTCAGAAGCTTTTTATCATCCATTTCGCCGTATCGCGCTCACCATTCACTCAAACCGTAACGTTAGCCTACTACAGCCTACTTTGCGAGGCCAAAAAGAACGTTAATCTAAAAAAAAAAAAAAAGATTATCGCGTTAATCTCGCAATAAGAAAATTAACGGCGTTAAAATGGGTTTGCGTTTTGGACAACTGGTCAGTGTAGATTCTATATCAGTGTGCCCAGATTACACCAGTGAAAACAGACATTAGGCATCACTACGCACGTCTACTCCTTCCAGTGCCGTTAATAACGCGTTAAACTGACAGCACTAATATTTCACTCTTGTTTCAATGTAGCCTAATTAGGTTTTTCAGCAAACTCTCACAGTAATTGATAGACCTTAAATGGGAACTGCAACCTCAGTCATTTCTAGGGTTGATTGTTTATTTGATTTTCTTGTTTCAAAGTATGACTAGGCTTACATGACACACCATCTGAGAACTACAACTTTCAGAATGAAGAAAGAAAATCATTAAATATTGAATATTGTCTTTTAAAATAGGCCTGTTTGCAATGGAATCTGTCTAATAGTCCCACATGAAAGAAGTCTTGAAAAAGAGCATACTGTCTACTGTATACTGTCACTTCCGGGGCTTGATCGTGCCTCCTCTGGGCTTTCTTATGGCCAGGGACTTTTGGCCCACCAATTACCCTTGGGCCAAGCAGGGCTAACTGGAGCTTGAGGCATGCCAAGGTGAAAGGCGGGCTTAGTGGCTCTTTAAAAAAGTATTCCTTTTCATCAAAATGAGCCATTATTTAGTCATATCTGCATATCCAAAATTGCAATGCAAAAAAGGAAGGGAGGGATGTAATTTGATTGACTGATGAGCTCAATTATCAACAACCTTTCACCAGAATGTCCCTCACCTTTAAGGCACAGCTATACCTCCAAAGTTTGAAATAAACAAAGGTTTCATTGTATCATCGTGTCTCCATTAGTTGTATTCCCAGGGAGCACACATGCTGTACTGTACTGTTTGGTAAAAGCATCTTATGAATGAATAAATAAATAGAGTGAATGTGTTTTGCCTTCTCTTGACCCTGAGCCAGTGGTATTACAACTTGTATACATATGCACACTCAACAGGCACAACATGCACCATGCACACTATAAAATAGGGGGATATTTGATGTGGTGAATCCCAAAAGGATCTGTGTGATAGGTTGAATGACTAGGTGCCAAACGCCACAGATTGTCCGGTAAGATCAAGAATGATGGATGTCAATGATGGCGGATGTAACGGAGTATTTATTGCACACACACACTCTCAAGAAATGATTGAAGGATGAATATGAATGACTGATGACGTGGTTTCTATGAAATGATATGAATAACAAGACATACAGATATTAACAATTATATATACAACAAGAAAGGATATAGTATATACACGATGAATGTTACGACTATGAATTAAATGTGGATATTTTCCTTTAACACCGTGCCGCGTAACGGTGAACATTCCAGTATCTCCCTTACCAACGGTAACTCTTTGGTATAACAGTAACATGAATGAGATATGACAGGACAGTGAATGATTACTACCCTAAATGACTAACAGATATTATCTACACTAATATTAACAGACTAAATCGCTAAATGACACATAACAACTGAACACTCACTATCTTAAATAACGCACAGCAAGGACGAAAGTGAATGTGAATCGTCCAATGTACTTCTTGATGGCTGATGCTCCTCTCCAGCTTTGCTTGACCCACGACTGGTAAGAGGTGGGTCAGACATATATAGGGGAGATGATGGGGAGCCTTGAAACCGGCTTGGGCTCGAAACTGTTCAGTGTTTTTCCACTGTGCACGAGCCCCCACGGAACTATGGGATCAACTGATAGGGTGACCTCTCTGTGGTCCCCAGGTCCCGTGAGTGGCCTGCGCAACAGGGTGCACGGCTGGACGTCGCTGGTAGAGGCAACCTTTTGAACACATACCATGCACGGACCTGAACGTTACATGGAGGCAGCTAGTATACCTTGACCTTTATTCTCAGGGTCAAAATTCCATAATGACCGGCTGATAGTGTAGGGGACCTAACCGTGGGGTGGCGCATGTGGAAATGGAGCTGACAACTCAAGTTCCTCCTGAACAACAATGGGCATAAATGGAAAGCAAAGTCTAAACTTTTCCACCATTTCCTCCGGAAGGCGTATAATTATATAATTATTTGAAAAATTATTCATTCAAGTCATTCAGTATACCATCCAACATTCCTGATGTTTAGATTGAAAGATACATTCTAAACATCTCACTAACTTCACATGAATTGACTCACCATCTGAAGGGCTGCCAGTGGGTTCCTCCATTGAGTCTGTGCTTTCCCTTGGTCTTGAGGGATTTATCTCTGACACTGTAAGCAACAAGAAAGAAGTCTTTCAGGAAAATCAATCTTCAAGAAATTTCAGTTCTTGCACTCTGACAGGTCTTTTGTGAGTGCACAGACCAACACCAAGTCAAAATGCATTACAGATAAAAGGCCTTCACCCAAGGTCCTCCTATACTAAGAAAATACCTACCTATCCCTTTTTCCAGACACACCATACTGATGCCAATGGAATTATAATGCTCTTTATTTGCTAAATCCAATGTGTATATGTGTAGATTCTATATCAGTGTGCCCAAATTACACCAGTGAAAACAGACATTAGGCGTCACTATGCACATCTTATCCTTCCAGTGTTTCCAAGCTTATCCTACTTACTATCTGGGCGGCCACCATGGTTTGAGTCATCGCTTGAATCTGAGCTTTTCCTTCCTCTTGAAGGTTGGCTTGACTCTGTTAAAAAAAAAAACAGAAAAGGTGATATTACAGCCAATTTGTGTCTGAGGCATTCATATGTAAAGCGCTTTGAGTGCTCTATATATACAAAAGCGCTATATAAATGCAGTCCATTTACCTTTTCTCGTTCTGAATGTTGTGGAAGTTTGGTGTAATTATATTTTTTAGAAAAATTCCACTTTTAGTAAGCGACACACTCCACTTGGGAACTATGTCTACTACAATAATTTTTCTTTTTTTTATATATTTCACTGGTGTTTCAATGTAGCCTAATTATGTTTTCAGCAAACTCTCACAGTAATTGATGGACCCTAATTGAGAACTGCTATCTCAGTTCTTTCTAAGGTTGATTGTCTGATTTTCTATAAGATTTTCTTGTTTCAATGTAATTTTCAGCAAATTCTCACATGTAGTGTTGTGAGGGACCCGATGGTCACCCCACGTTGTCTGGGGATGTGGCGACTGAACTGGGTGGTGCAGTGCGGAAGAACAGTGCAGGAGATGGCGGTTGTGTTCAATATATATATATATATATTTATTTTAGGGCTGTCAATAGATTAAAAAAAATAACTAATTAATCTCACATTTTGAAATTCATTAATCTAGATTAATCGCGATTAAAAGTTTGTTTGTCTGTTTTTTGTTTTTTTTACTTCCAATGAAAAATATCTCAATTTCCATACATTGTCAATCAAATGACCTGTGACACCCAGGTAATTGTCATTGCTGACTGATGTCCAGTGGTCACCAGTGGGGGTGACGGTGGCAGCTTGCTCGAGGAGCTGAATTTTTCGTGCTCTCTCGCCGTCATAAAAGGAATGTATGCGAGACACAATGGTGCCCCTCGACGGTAAATCATAAGAGTTGTCTCCTGAAGCAATTCGAATCACCTCAGTCAGCCCAACGTCCTTAACTATGTTGATGGTCATGTTGTTGGTAACCTTTTCACGGACTGGTCTAGTTATTTTACTAGAGAAGTCCTAGAGTGTGGGTTGGCGACCATCTAACCTGGGACTGCTTTCTGTCGGGTGCTTTGCATTAAGGTGATAACTTAAAGACGAGCTGCTTCTGTGATAGCTAAATTCAATTTGACAAATGCTACATACAACTTTAGTTTTGTCGATTGTTCCGTAATTTTGCCTATTAAACAGAAACTTTCCGCCCAACAATCCCTCAGCTCTCTCCATCTTCAACTACGGCAGTGGTTCTCAAACTTTTTCTGTCATTCCCCACTTTGAACAATGAGGGGACACAGGTTCAAGTCTGGCCTGATGTAATTTCCCAATTCTCTCCCCACCTCTTCTCCGCATCGCTTCCTGTCATAACTTCATAACTATCCAAATAAAGGCATTAAAAAAAAAAAATAATAATAATATATTAATTGCGTTAAAATATTGTATCGCGTTAATCGCGGCCGCATTAATCGCATAGATTAACGCGTTAAAGCTGACAGCCCTAATTTATTTACATGGGGACTAACCCCAACACAGTGCCCACAAAATAAACAAAACAAATCAGACATTCAGGCCGTACTGACCGGAACTCCAGTGCCTGGCACCCTGGGCACCTGCATGGCCGATTAGGCCCAAATACTGGCACCTGCTCAAGGCCCAAGCCAGGCCCCAAACTAGGCCCAGGCACTAAGCCCGAGGCTAAGTACATAGCTAGCCATCAACACAAAATACTCACATACACTAAGCACAAAACAAGGCCCACAAACACGGTACAGAGACAAGGCACACAGAAAAGGCACACAGAACAAAGCATACAAAACAAGGGAACAAAGCTAAAAGTGTCCACGCATCTAGACACGCACTGTTTCACCTTACTCCGGTAAACAGGGAAAGCAGTGCACCTGTTTCTTCCCCAAAGTTCTGTATCTGAGTGTCGTATGCCTCTCTTTGCAAAGTCTCTCAGCCAGCCTCCTGTTGAAAATGAGGCACCCTTTAAATAGGGCACAGCCACGTTGGCTTAATTAGCCCCCACATTGAAATCAGGTGAGCCCAGCCCCAACCATTATGGGGGTGGAGTCTAAGGCAGCATTCAGACGTGCACGTTGGGCCAACAGATGGCGGAGGAGGAGTCTGGCGCTTGGGGTTCTGTTGATACCAGAGACGTTATAGTGAGATTGACAGGTCAACAAACCAATCACGCCACTATTAAGCTGCTTACCTTGTAAGCAGTAGCATGCTAACATTAGGTAGGGTGCTCACACAACTCGCAAATCCTATCAGACGTTTTTTTCAGTTACAATAAAGGGGTTTTTACATTGTACAGTGTCTATTTCTCGGTAACTTTTAAAAAATCTAAGCAAAAAAAAGTCAAAAAACAACTTTTAGGTACAAATACGACCATCTACGGAGTTTGGTCGCCATCTTTTTTTTTTAGCTTGCCGCTTTTTAGACCTGAGCATATACGGGATCTGATTGGCTAGCGCCTGTGCTGTCAGTTATGCATGAAAGGCAATTTGATTGGCTGACGCATGCATTGCCTCACGAAAAATTGAACATTCTTCAACTCTTGCCGCAAGCAAAGCATGAAACGCAACGCACGGGAACCCAACGGAGCCACAATTCAGTTCGGCAAAGGATGACGTCACCCCATTCAAAGTGAATGGGGATCCGTCAACCCTGACGGATCAACGCATTCCAACGCGTACCGTGTGAAAGGTCTGTTAAAGTCTTAAAGGGCACCATCCCTTTTTGGCCACGGTGAGGAGGGGGAGAATTCACCTTCTCACAAGTGTGACTAGGCCTACATGACACACCATCTGAGAACTACAACTTTCAGAATGAAGAAAAAAAATCATTGTTGAATATTGAATATTGTCTTTTAAAATAGGCATAAATAACTCCTGAGTGAGAATCACTGGACTGCCTATATTGGAGTGTTATCATAGGTATTGTGGACAGCACTTCAGCGGGTGCTGTGGGTTCTGCACACCAAGCCTTCGGCTAGCAAACATTAATTCTGGAGTCAGCAGTGTTAGCTAATATCATCACTTTGAGAGATGTGTTCTACAAACGTGTTAACCACAGTCTCTGGTGTTTTATAGTAAAAAATGTTTCCTTCTAAAACACAGACACACTAATGGCTGCCAGCAGAGGGAGAAAACAATCAATGAAACTCAGGTTTCCCACTATTCCCCTGTCGCAAAGATGTACTCATGTGTCTGCTTTCCATTTATGCCCATGGTTGTTCAGGAAAGTTTAATTATTTGCCAAAAAAACAACTTTTCCAGCATTAAGTAGGTAGCCGTTTAAGTATAATTATATAATTATTTGAAAAAATTTTAATCGTTCAGTATACCATCCAAAATTCCAAATTTTTAGATTGAAAGTTACATTCGGATTCGAATTTCACATGAATTGACTCACCATCTGAAGGGCTGCCAGTGGGTTCCTCCATAGAGTCTGTGCTTTCCCTTGGTCTTGAAGGATTTATCTCTGACACATCTCTGGTCTTTTGTGAGTGCACAGACCAGTTAAAAGGCTTTGCAGATAAACTTCCTGTGCAACTGACAAGGTTACAAGAGAACATTTATTTTAAGACATAAGACGTGTATGTTAGAACATGCATAGTAAAAACAATCAAATTATTACTTAATTTGTAACTGAAAAATGTTTTTCCTGACTTGACTTACTGTCTGGATGATTAATTGAATTAAAATAATCAGTGGAATGGGATTCCTCTTTGTCTTGAAGGTGGAAACTGTAAGACAAACACTTTCACTCAAAATGCCCCATATTTCATATTTCAGTCATTCATTCACATCCAACCATGTAATGCAACCTGCAGCTGATCCGGTAGCAAGGTGGCATATTCTGGTGAAATATGCATGCAGTGACCCGTTGTGAACAGAAACAACACTGCCTGAAACCATTAAAATACACTACTCTACAGGTGTGCATTTCCAATGTTCCCATTCATGGTTTGTATTAGAAAACAAAGCACCAATGTATTGTGTGGCTATGCATGAGTGTGTGTGTCTGTGTAAGAGAGAGACAGAGAGAGATGAAGAACCTGAGAGCTACACAAAACACGCTTATAAACTGTCCTACGATCTCATGTTTTCAAGTAACCGTCCTGAGTGTCCTGTAAACACCTGTAGCTAAGGTAACACACCCTGCCCCACACTTTGGGAACCACTGAGCTAAGCAAACACACCCCAAAAGTTTAGTTGCCCCACATGTAGGGGAAGCACATTGGCCTATGGTCAAAGTGTGAGGCAGGGTGTGTTACCTTAGCCAGGGTTTTTCCTGCATAGAGAAAATTTGGGCGCGCGCCTAAGCCGTTTTCCCGAGCGCCTACAACAAATCCCGAGCGCCTAAGGCACCAAAAAAAGTCCGCGATAAAAAAATAATAAAAAAAAGCTGTCATTCATGGCGCAATTCAGCTTAATGGTGTTTTGAGCCCTCACCGTCGACTTCAAGGCAGCAGCTTGTCCCACCTCCCACCCCCTGAGCCAATCATTGAAAAGAGGCTGCTCCAAGCTTGCCAGTTTAGAGAATACGTTGGTTTGAATTTGAGATTTCAGCAAGCAACTTAATGTAGCTAGCTTTTAGCTGTTTTAAACCAAGGCACTTCAAAAATGTTGTTTACAACCTGCTTACAAATCTGGTTAAAACAACTAGTGAAGGTGTTTTAGAATAATATTAATGCCATATACAATAACTGACTTTTTTGTTAACACCACTAATTAATGTTAGCTGTCTAATTATTTAGCGCAATGCTAGCATGCATCTACCGTAATTCGATTTTTAACCAAGGTAGCCTATTGTACTGCAAAATATTGATCGCGACCTGTTTACAAATCTGGTTAAAAAAATAAAGGTGAGCTGTTATTTATAGATATGAATTATTTCGCTCAGGTGGTGGGATGCGCCTTCATCACGCGTGCAATGCATGTTCGAATATGGTCTCAATAGTATGTTTCAAGTATAGGCTACAGCCGAAACCTCGTTCTGTTTTGATCAATAGTAATCGAGTTGATAAGCGTGTCTTCTTGTCTGAACAATACGCAACTGTGAGGTGCGCGAATGGACAGAGCGGCCAGCTGCCAATCACTCAACTTGCGTATGCATCCTGACTTCATCAGTCGGCGGTGATTTTGAGCATAACATTCCATTTTCAGTATTCATGGCTTTCAATGTATTACAATATCTGCTATGTTGAGGACCTACACAGGTGTAGGCTATTATTTGATTTGTTTACCCGTTTGAACGAGTACCAGTAGACCGCGGGTCCTCGGGAGAGGCAGACAACCGCATTGGTTTATCAATGAAAGCTCAGCTCGTTCGGAGGAGAGCGGATATATTTGTGTTGCATCTCGAATTAATATTATCATTGATAAACCGCTGCGGTTGTAAACTGTCGTTCCGCTGCGAGGGCCAGCCCGACGTGCACGAATACACCTGTACAAATGCAAATGAAATGTCCACTCAAAATGCTGACAAAAGTTTGATTTACAACGCAGCCTTCATTGGTGGGCCAATATAAGTTAAACACACTATTAAACATATTTGTGGACAGTTTTAATAATAAAAACAAAAATAATGGTATGTAGGTTTGTATAATAAAAATGAATAGTAATAATAGATAAACTTGATTTTCATAATTTGTGTGTTCCATTTCTGACCACTGGTTAGTTCTAGATTCTATTGATATACATTTCAGTAGTTTGCATATATATGTAAAGAGGTAAACCTTAATAATCTTTGAACCATACATGATAGCACCATGGGGGCTTGGACTATTGTCAATCTATTTGAATCTAAAGTGGAAACAAAATGATTTCCTGAAGCATATCCTCATTATTTATGAAATGGTAAAATGTAAGCTACCAGGTGACATGGTAACACAGACTGCGCGCACAGCGCCCACATTTTTTTTTGGAGCACCGAAGACCCATTTTGACCCAGGAAAAACCCTGACCTTAGCTCAGTGGTTCCCAAGTGTGGGGCCCCCCAGGAGTTACAGCACTGTAACTAACCTATTTGTTGATTTGCTGAGTTTATAGCCTACATATGTAATAAAAAACAGTAACAAAAAAGAAAATTTGTATACTTGCTAAAGAGACTAAAATGATTGACAGGATTGATTATTTGACCTACTATGTTGACAAAATAGAAATTCATTAATTATTTCTGTTTCTGTGTAGGAATCTATCATGAAAGAAGGAAGGAACACTGCAGTTCATTACAGCCCTACTGAGTTTTTTAATGATATGTTGAATATAGTACGTTGGAATACACTGTACTGTACAACTTCAAACTTTTATTGTGGCGTGCTGCAGGAGTTTGCGGGGATGCAAATTAGTTCCGTGATGTCGTGAGTCATGTGGTGTCTCGTGGCGTATGATCTTTATGTCTGTAAATTCCGTTTAAGTCTTCTAATTTCCAGTCTTTGGTGTTCCCCCTCTTTTGTTAGTGTCTTCGTGTATTTTTAGTTGGCGATGTGGAGTCAGTGTAACTTGTAAATGCCCCAATGTGATTTACCTTGATTTTTAGCGTCTTTGTCCACCCAAGTCAGTTTGACCTATCTGCTTATGTAAACCCGCTCCAAGTACATTTTCAACTTAAAGCGATGAGTTTTTTCTGATCTTCTTCACATATAAAGAGGCTATTCAGATTTAATGAAATAAATCTGGCTATACAGTGAATCCGCATTATTCATACCAAAACGTGCGAGATCTACGTTCTATGGCCTAGGCTACTTATCCCACTTATGAGGAGGTGCAACAACAACGGGGTTTATTAATTATTTTTGCAAAAGTTGTCATCATAATATATATTTATTAATATTCTGTAGGTTATGTAGGTGGCTAGTTTTAAAGTAAAATCATGAAATTCATTTTGATGGCACACGGTCATGAAAAGTGGATCATCACAGTGTAGCATTCAGCTCCGGAAGCAGAGAATGTGATAGCTCGTAACATGGCACAACGTCACCAAACATATCACCGCCATAAATTACATCGACTTCACTCCCTGTTAACCTTAGCTGGAAAGTGAAAATAAACTAAATAAAAATGCGACAATCTCCTAAGTAGCTCACTTCACTAATTATTTAGGAATTCTTTCGGAACACAGTCACCTGTTGCTGGCGTATGAAAAAACACAAGTGAAACTAAAACGAAATTGTATTGGGGAAGTTTCGCACCTAAAGCGCCGCCCATTGAAGATCTTAGACCTTTACCTCCCTAAAAACATGAACTACAAGCCGTAGCCTATTTCATGTTACCGTCGTTCTTTTGTTAAAAGACCTGAAAAGATTTGACTTCATCTGTGGTTAGTTTATAGTAGCATGTCTGAATGTCTTCGGACCCTATTTTGACCGCGGAAAAGGCATTGCGCACTGGTGCACAATAAACAACAGAGCAACTGGCAAATTCTAAACTCCGGGCAGAGGCAGCTCAAAGTTAATTAGTGAAGATTTTGGTTAAAGCCTACCAATAGCCCTGTCGTGCAATCCCTTCAATCTGAATTTTCCAGACAATGTAAGCAGATGGTTATACCACCGCTGGTTCTGGACAGTGTGTCGAGTTCGCTTAATAATGCACGTGAGACAGACTGTGTACTAAAGTTGACATGTTTAAACACTAGTGATGCGTCGTTCGTGAAAATGATCCAAAGATCCGTATCCGGCAGATGAACGAATCATTGATCCGAAGACTCGGTTGGCAGAAGAACGAAACATTGACCCGAAAATCTGTATCCGGCAGATGAACGAATTTTTCACCTCCCAATCGTTCACTGACCAGAAGACACGGTCGGGAGGTGAACGACTCATCTGCCGGATACAGATCAGATCTCGTTCATCGTTCATTTTCCACGTGACCTGCATAGGCTCAGCACTGGTAGCTAGAGAAAACAGAAATGATTCGTTAATTTTGACTGGGTCTTCGGATACGGATCTTAGGATAATTTTTCACGTGACCTGCATAGGCTCAGAAGAGGAAACAGAAAGGATTTGTTTACCTCGTTCACTTTCGCGTGGCTAGGTTTAGTAAGACGTGAATGATATTCCTTCACAAGTAATAATTACAGGTTTCGTTATTTTAACTTTTTTGTACTTTACTTAGGGTTCAGCGTAATAGTTTGCCGTGATAATTGAATGCTAGTGTGATAATAAATGACCACTTCAAATCATCCAGACTGTCATGATACAGTGTTATGTTGTTAGTGTTAGTGTCACAATATTTTAATGCAGGAACTTCCCATCACTATTAAACACCGTATCTGACCCCCGCATCCCACATTCACTCCCTCATCCTATTGGTCCCCAGTCTACCAACATAGGGCTTCCTATTGTTTAAACCTACATGTCAATCAACTGTTATGAGTAACATTGAACAATACCACAAGTGTTTGCCAGGAACGCTTTTTTAAAATGCCACATCCCTTCAAACTGGCTGTTATATTGTTAATCAGGGTAGGCTATGATATTTTATCCTGTCCCCAACAGCATAGCCTTAAGGTGCCAGTATGGTACTCAGACTCCGTTACGGATGGGCGGGCCGACGGATAGGACGGATTAATTAGCATTTCTGTTGCCTTTATGGTTCTCTGAAGGCTGGGGGTGCTGAAAACAATTCACCGCCAGAACAGTAGGTGGAGAAGCGGTTTTTTTGTCGAAGACACGTTGCTTTGCAACGTCTTTGTAAGTTAGACATCGTCGATGTTTATCTCCCTCCTCCCATCACACGTGTGGCCCTCCTACCAGCCGTCACTAGTCAGACGATAAGTGCAGCAGGTGTTGTCATATGATATTATATACAAGAGTGTGTCTAATGCTATATAATCACCTGAAAGGGCAAACTTATCTCTATCATGGTAGGTATTATTTGTGGGGAAAATAGTAGCACTCTATAAAAAAATGATATGCTTATCTTATATACACTATTAAAACTATTAAAAAACGATTCCCTGAAATGAATAAGTTCTTATTTTCTTTGGTATTTTTCACATATCCAGATTTGCAATGATGATTGCTGGGTAATATGTATGTTGTGGTCCAATGTCAAGTCTCTATTTTATCATGTGATGAGATGATGGTATAGCTAGTTTAGGCACAGCATCTGAATGTCAAGACCGACAAGCTGACAGTGTTGTACAAGTTCACACCTCTCATGAACCAGTTCAAAGTTCAGTTCAAACAAGTAAACATGAATAGTTCACGTTCATAGTTCACCATTTAAATTCTGAACCAGTTCAGTTCAGTTCATAGTTTTAGAGTGGAAAGTGAGAATGAAAGACTTCACTTGTTTTTTATAGAAAACTTTATCCATCACTACCCTTTGCCTTAAACTAAACTTCATGTGTATCAATTACTAAAATAATAATATTTTTTTTATTATTATTATTGCAACCAACCTGTCAATTTCCCCCTACCACAGTGTTTCTCGAAGTGTGGGGAGAGCCCAACTGGTGGGTCGCAGAGACGTGACAGGTGGGGGCAAATGGAGATGAGCAGGAGATTTTCCTGTTACAATGTCTTCCTTTATAGACAGTAACGATAATATACCCCCATCGCACTAAACAACCACACTCAAACAAAGAAATATTGTATTGTTAGAAACAATAGCAGGGCAGAGCACACGGATAATCCATAATCAGCATCTTGGCAAATTGAGAGACTGCGGACTGCGCGATAAAGCATTCCATATTTAAAACATCTTAATAAGTAGTAAAGTCAACTTGTCTGCTTCACAAGATGGAGAAAGGCCTATTTCATGTTACTGACGTTCTTTTGTGAAGAGACCTGGAAAGATTTGCCTTTATTTGAAGTAGTAGGCTATGTCTGAATGTCTTAGGACCCGATTTTGCGCACTAAAGCATTCTTTAGGGCAAGTGGAAAAGGCTTAAGTGGGCAGAGCGAGGCCAAAGTTATTTGGAGATTGTCAGTAAATAAACGAACATCAAATCCATGCCTGTTGCGTAATATCGCTGCATACTACTGTTGCAGAGAAAAAAAGCAGCTTCCTCGAAACTTCGCAATCAGAAGACGAGAGGCCAAATGTGCGTATCTGCGGATTCTGTATTGAAAGGGTCTAAACTGTCAACAGAAAATGCTCTGTGGTGTCTGATTTGTAGATTTGTGATGAAAAATATTAATCTTTTCTGATCCGAATAAAACTTTCTATTCTTGGTTGTTCAAGAAAAATCGTCAAAATCTTCAGAAGTCTGGCAGAGTGTGGGATAAAAAAAAGAATGATTTGGCCAGTGCAATACCAAGAGCATAAACCTGAGCAAGTCGCAAGACTATACAGAGTTTTGCATCCTCTTTTTATACATCTGAAGAGACCAACCTGTCACCCTAAATCACCTATGGCCCTCCCCATAGAATGCATGTCGTTTTTGAAATGGAGTATTGGGGCCCGAAACTGTTATTATGTCATATCGGGTCAGTTATCAGTGCCTCCCCCTTATGGCCGAGGCCCAACCACCTGCACCTGGCATATTATGGAGCAGCCCATGGCTGGAAAATGTGCCTAATTCAGACAAGACTGTGTGTGCAGTGGGAGGGGGAGCCTAAAATGTGCCTAATTCAGTGTGTGTATAGTGGGAGAGGGAAGCCTACAATGTGCCTAATTCAGACAAGAGTGAGTGTGCAGTCGGACAGGGAAGATTTCCGTGGCCTTCAGCCTGCATGAGGAAAGTTCCTGCAGCCATCCTGTGGATAGTTATCTTGGTCACCCCTAAGACTCCCCACACATCACTATGACCAGACTTGATACATATTTAAACATAGAGTGCCCATAATGTAATTCATATTAATAGCGTAAAACATTTTGTAGTAGTATAGTCGTCTTAATAGCTTCCTATCATGAAAGTCCTAGTGGTTATGCTGATTGTTAATATTCTACCCACACTGGTTATTATACTGATTGTTAATACTCTACACACAGATGGTTGAGTTTTCATTCACGTATTCTCCACCACAGATCCATGGATTATTTTACTGTATGAATTGAGGGTTTGCTTTTTTCAAAGTTATTCGGTTACTCCCACCTTTCTTTTGTTTGTTTGACCCCTACGGTCAATTAGATCTAACCCCGCTATCTGATTTACACTCAACCAGAGCCTATTACCTGTTTGTCACTACGCCCAATTTCTTTCTGCTACACTACAACATGCCCAAACTTAAAACCATGAGCTTCTATATTCCCCTTCACAGACATACAGTCTAGATTGAATTAAATAAATATGGCTATACAGTGACTATGTATTATTCAAACCAACGCGTGTGAGATCTGCGTTCTATGGCCTACTTATCCAACCTATGAGGATCTTAGGCGCAACAACAACGAGAAGCAAACTATGTTTACAAAATGTTCCCATCATCGTATGCATTCATTTATATTCTGTAGGTTATGTAGGTGGCTCATTTTAAAGTAATATCCTAAAATGAATTTGGATGGCACACGGTAAGGCAAAGTGGATAATCACAGTGCAGTAAGCTACCGACTAGTCGCCCTTGATACATTCAGCTTCGGACACAGAGAATGTGAGAGCTCGTTACACGGCACAACGTCGCCCAAATATCTCCGACATAAATTACATCGACTTCAGACTTTGGTAACCTTAGCTCGAAAGTGAAAATTAACTTAAAATGTGACAATGTCTTAATGTCCTAAGTAGCTCACTTTATTAATTATTTAGGAATTCTTTCGGAACACACTCACCTGTTGCAGGCGCATAAAACAAGCTCAAAGGTGAAACTTAGGTAAGCTTTATCTGCGTAGGCGAAGTTGCGCCAAAGCACCGCCTCTTAAACATCTTAGACCTTTACCTCCATGAACACATGAGCTAGAGGCCTATTTTATGTCCCTGGTGTTCTTTTATGAAAAGGCCTGGAAATGTAGTTAATTTACAGTAGTATGTCTGAATGTCTTAGGACCCGATTTTGCGCACTGGTGCACATAAAAAACGACATGCCTTAGAGCAAGAGGTAAAGGCTTAAGTGTGCAGAACCAGAACCTCCAACGTTAATTGGAGATTGTAGTAAATAAACGAATATCAAAGACACGCCTGTTCCGTAATATTGCTACATTACTTATACGTACAACATGGCAACACTTAATGCACATCTCTGTTCTTCTTCACAGACATAGAGGCTATTTAGATTGAAATAAATAAATCTGGGTATACAGTGAATCCGTATTATTCAAACCAAAAAGTCCGAGATCTAAGTTCTAGGGCCTACTTATCCCACCTATGAGGATATTAGGCGCAACAACAACGGGAAGCAAATTATGTATGTATAGGCTACCGATTAGCCGCCCTTAAATACATTCAGCTTCGGACCCAGAGAATGTAAGAGCTCGTTACACGGCACAACGTCGCCAAAAATATAATCGACATAAATTACATGATCGACCTCACACTTTTGTAACTTTAGCTGGAAAGTGAAAATAAACTAAATGCGACAATATCCTAATGGCCTAAGTAGCTCACTTTCCTATTATTTAGGAATTCTTTCAGAACACACTCACCTGTTGCAGGCGCATAAAACAAGCTCAAATGTGAAATCTAGGTAATATAATCTGCGTAGGCGAAGTTCCGCCAAAGCGCTGCCTAACAAACATCTTATACCTTGAACTCCATACAAAAACCTGAACTAGAGGCCTATTTCATGTTACTGTTGTTCCTTTGTGAAAAGGCCTGGAAAGATTAACCTGTATTTGTAGCTAATTTATAACAGTATGTCTGAATGTCTAAGGACCCGATTTTGCGCACTGGTGCACAGAAAAACTACATGCCTTAGAGCTGGTGGTAAAGGCTTAAGTGGGAAGAGTCAGGCCAAAGTTGGAGATGGTCAGTAAATAAACACATACACATTACTACTAGAACTTAACATTTGACAATAAATGTTTTTTCTGTTTCTCAGCGTCAAAACCAACTAGTATGGGTAATAAGGAAAGAAGGTGAAATGGACTCATTTTAAATTCCAATATATAAAACCTTTCTTCTTATAATTTACTTGACTATGGACATTTGAGAAGTCATGTTTTTTCCTTTTCTGTTTAAATTAATAACTAGAACAATGAATGAATGTAAGCGGACCCGAGGGTATCACCTGCGAGGAAAAAAATGTATAGCATTTTAACCACAGACATGCTTGATTTAGCCTACTGCTGGATTGGTCATTTTGGATTAATATTTCCTGATAACCTAGATGCTACCCTATCTTTACTCAAGAAATGACCTACAACTAAACAAGATTATTGTCAAAGCAACAGCACTACAAGATAAATATTATAAGTCCTGTATTTATCAGCATCAACTAACCGTGGTTAGGGCGAAAAACAGTGAAGAGAATTAAACTACTGATAGCTGTGCTTGTGCCTCGTGAATGTAGCCCTGTTTTATTTGGTCCGAGTTGTAATTATTCAGCCATCATTACATTCCACTAAATAATAAAACTAGTATTAGAAAAGTAGGCCACATTTTGAGTTAAATAGAGATGTTTTAGTAATCGTAAAATACAACGTTGGTTCAGTGCAGCCTACGGATTTTTTATGACATATTGATGACATGCACTCAACTTTTGTGGCGTGCTGCGGGAGAATGTGTATTTGTGAATTTGTTCCGTAATGTCGTGTGTCATGTGGTGTCTCCCAGTGTTTGTGGCGTAGAATTTTTATGTCTGTAAATTCCGTTTAAGTGTTCTAATTTAGAGTGTTTGGTGTTCTCCTTCTTGTCAAGTCAAGTCAAGTCAAGTCAAGTCAAATGTATTTATAAAGCACATTTAAAAACAACTCACGCTGACCAAAGTGCTGTTGTGTTAGTGTCTACGTCTATTTTTAGTTAGCGATGTGGAGTCAGTGTAATTTGTAAAGTCAGTTCGACCGATCTGTGAGCCTGCTTCAAGTAGCCTACGTTTTGAAGTCATGTGAGTGACAGTAAATAAACGCATATCAAAATGTCATCATAGGATGCATTAATTTATATTCTGTCGGTGGCTAGTTTTAAAGTAAAATCCTAACATTCATGTTGATGACACACGGTCATGCAAAGTGGATAATCAGTGTAGGCTACCGACTAGCAGCCCTTGATACATTCACCTTCGGACGCAGAGAATGTGAGAGCTCATAACATGGCACAACGTCGACAAAAATATCCCCGACGTAAATTACATCGAATTCGTACTTTGGTAACCTTAACTGGAAAGTTTTAAATAAACTTAAAATGCAACACTGTCCTAATGTCCTACCTAGCTCACTTTACTAATTATTTAGCAATGATTTCGTAACATACTCACCTGTTGCAGGCACATAAAACAAGCTCAAAGTTCAACTTAGGTAAGGTAATTTACGTACGGGACGTTCGGCCAAAGCGCCGCCAACACCTTCGACCTTTACCTCCATGAAAACATGAGCTAGAGGCCTATTTTATGTTACCGTCGTTCTTTTGTGGAAAATACTTCGAAAGATTTGCTTTTATTTGTAGTTAATTTAGTAGTATGTCTGAATGTCTTAGGAGCCAATTTTGCGCACCGGTGCACAAACAAAGCATACCTGGCAAGTGGCAAAGGCCATGGCCATGGCCAGTGGGTAGAGCCAGGCCAAAGTTAATTAGAGATTGTCAGTTAATAAACGAATATCAAAGACATGCCTGTTGCGTAATATCGCTACATTACTTATAGGCTACTACTGTTGCGGAGAAAAAAGCAGCTTCCTCGAAATTTTGCAATCAGAAGACAAGAGGCCAAATGTGCGTTTCTGCGGATTCTGTATTGAAAGGGTCTAAACGTTCAGCAGAAGATGCTGCATGGATGATTTTACCGTTTGAATGGCGGGTTTGCCTTTTTAAAAGTTATTCGATTACTTCCACATTTATTTTGTTTGTTTGACCCCTACGGTCAATTAGATCTAGCCCCGGTAGGCTATCTGACTTTCACTCAACCAGAGTGTATTACCTGTTTGGCACCACGCCCATTTTCTGGGATGCTCGTGGCAGGAGCCGACCCCCGTTATTTACAGCCTATCTCGCAGCCTGTTTAAATAACACCATTCATATCCCATACATAGATCCATGTTCACCAACTTAAAAAAATAGTCATACAATACAACATTCCAAAACGTAAAGCGATGAGCTTATTCTTCTTCACAGACATACAGTTTGGATTGAATGAAATAAATCTGGCTATACAGTGACCCCGTATTATTCAAACCAAAACGTGCGATATCTACGTTCTATGGCCTACTTATCCCACCTATGAGGATCTTAGGTGCAACAATAACGGGAAGCAAATTATTTTAGCAAAATGTTGACATCATCGTATGCATTAATTTATATTCTGTCGGTGGCTAGTTTTAAAGTAAAATCCTAAAATGTATTTTGATGGCACACGGTCATAGGTTACCGATTAGCCGCCCTTGATACATTCAGCTTCGAACGCAGAGAATGTGAGAGCTCGTTACATAGCACAACGTCGCCAAAAATATAATCGACATAAACTACATCGAACTTAAACTTTGGTAACCTTAGCTGGAAAGTGAAAACTAAACTTAAAAATGCGAAAATGGCCTGATGTCTCAACTTTACTAATTATTTAGGAATTCTTTCAGAACACACTCACCTGTTGCAGGCGCATAAACCAAGCTCAAAGGTAAAATGTAGGTAGGCTAATATAATCTGCGTAGGCGAAGTTCCGCCAAAGCTCCACCTATTAAACATCTTAGACCTTCACCTCCGTGAAAACATGAGCTAGAGGCCTATTTTATGTTACCGTCGTTCTTTTGTGGAAAATACTTCGAAAGATTTGCTTTTATTTGTAGTTCATTTAGTAAAATGTCTGAATGTCTTAGGAGCCAATTTTGGGCACCGGTGCACAAAAAAGCATACCTTAGACTGCTTAGAGCAAGTGGTAAAGGCTTAAGTGGGCAGAGCCAAGCCAAAGTTAATTAGAGATTGTCAGTTAATAAACGAATATCAAAGACATGCCTGTTGCGTAATATCGCTATACTACTGTTGCGGAGAAAAAAAGCAACTTCCTCGAAATTTCGCAATCAGAAGACAAGAGGCCAAATGTGCGTATCTGCGGATTCTGTATTGAAAGGGTCTAAACGTTCAGCAGAAGATGCTGCATGGATGATTTTACCGTTTGAATGGCGGGTTTGCCTTTTTAAAAGTTATTCGGTTACTCCTACCTTTCTTTTGTTTGTTTAACCCCTACGGTCAATTAGATGTAACCCCGGTATCCGACTTTCACTCAACCAGAGCGTATTACCTGTTTGGTACCACGCCCAATTTCTTGGATGCTCGTGGCAAGAGTCAGCCCCAGTTATGTAGGCTACAGCCTATCTCGCAGCCTGTTTAAATAACGCCATTCATATCCTATAAATAAATGCATGTTCATCAACTATAAAAAATAGTCATACACTGCAACATGCCCAAACCTCAAGCGACGAGGTTCTCTATTCTTCTTCACAGACACAGAGGCTATTTAGATTGAATTAAATAAATCTGGCTATACAGTGATTCCCTATTATTCAAACCAAAATCCGCGAGATCTACGTTCTATGGCCTACTTATCCAGGAAGCAAATTATTTTTGCAAAATATTGCCATCAAAATATGTATTCATTTATATTCTGTAGGTGGCTAGTTCTAAAGTAAAATCCTAAAATTCATTTTGATGACACACGGTCATAATCACAGTGTAGTAGGCTACCGATTAGCCGCCCTTAAATATATTCAGCTCGGACGCAGAGAATGTGAGAGCTCGTAACCTGGCACAACGTCACCAAAAATATAATCGACATAAATGACATCGACCTCACACTTTGGAAACCTTAGCTGGAAAGTGAAAATAAACTAAATGCGACAATATCCTAATGTCCTAAGTAGCTCACTTTCCTATTATTTAGGAATTCTTTCAGAACACACTCACCTGTTGCAGGCGCATAAAACAAGCTCAAAGGTGAAATCTAGGTAATACAATCTGCGTAGGCGAAGTTCAAAGCGCTGCCTATGAAACATCTTACACCTTGAACTCCATAAAAAACCTGAGCTAGAGGCCTATTTTATGATACTGTTGTTTCTTTGTGAAAAGGCCTGGAAAGATGAACCTTTATTTGTAGCTAATTTGTAGTATGTCTGAATGTCTAAGGACCCGAATTTGCGCACTGGTGCACAAAAAAACTACAATGCTTAGAGCAGGTGGTAAAGGCTTGTGGGAAGAGTCAGGCCAAAGTTAATTTAGATTGTCAGTAAATAAACACATATCAAAGACACGCCTGTTGCGTAATATCGCTACAGTAGCCTACTTATAATACTGTTGCGGAGAAAAAAGCAGCGTTGACGAAATTTCAAAAATCAGAAGAGGAGAGGCCAAATGCGCGTTTCTGCGGATTCTGTATTGAAAGGGTCTAGGCTTTCAACATAAAATGCTCTGTGGTGTCTGTTTGTGATGGAGAAAAACATTCATCTTTTCTGATCCGAATAAAACTTTCTATTCTTGGTTGTTCAGGAAAAATCTTCAAAAACGTCAGTCTGTCAGAGTGTGGATCAATAAAGGTTTATTTTGCCAGTGCAATACCAACATCATAAACCTGAGCAAGTCTCGAGGCTATACTGAGTTTACGAAGTTTTGAATCCTCTTTCTATACATCTGAAGAGACCTTCCTGTCACCCTAAATCACCTATAGCCCTCCCCATAAAATGCATGCAGTTTTTAAAATGGAGTATTGGGGCCCAAACTGTTATTATGTCATATCGGGTCAGTTATCAGTGCCTCCCCCTTATAGCTGAGGCCCAACCACCTGCACCTGGCATATTATGGAGCAGCCCATGGCTGGAAAATGCGCCTAATTCAGACAAGAGTTTATGCGTGTGGTGGGAGAGGGGAGCCTAAAATGCGCCAAGTTTAAATAAGAGTGAGTGTGCAGTCGGACAGGGAAGGTTTCCGTGGCCTTCAGCCTGCATGAGGAAAGTTCCTGCAGCCATCCTGTGGATAGTTATCTTGGTCACCCCTAAGACTCCCCACACATCACTATGACCAGACTTCATACATACTTAAACATAGAGTGCACATAATGTAATTCATATCAATAGCGTAAAACATTTTGTAGTAGTATAGTCGTCTTAATAGCTTCCTATCATGAAAGTCCTAGTGGTTATGCTGATTGTTAATATTCTACCCACACTGGTTATTATACTGATTGTTAATACTCTACACACAGATGGTTGAGTTTTCATTCACGTATTCTCCACCACAGCTCCATGGATTATTTTACTGTATGAATTGCGGGTTTGCCTTTTTTTTTAAGTTATTCGGTTACTCCCACCTTTCTTTTGTTTGTTTGACCCCTACGGTCAATTAGATCCAACCCCGCTATCTGATTTACACTCAACCAGAGCCTATTACCTGTTTGTCACTACGCCCAATTTCTTTCTTCTACACTACAACATGCCCAAACTTAAAACCATGAGCTTCTATATTCCCCTTCACAGACATACAGTCTAGATTGTATTAAATAAATCTGGCTATACAGTGACTATGTATTATTCAAACCAACGCGTGCGAGATCTGCGTTCTATGGCCTACTTATCCAACCTATGAGGATCTTAGGCGCAACAACAACGAGAAGCAAACTATGTTTACAAAATGTTCCCATCATCGTATGCATTCATTTATATTCTGTAGGTTATGTAGGTGGCTCATTTTAAAGTAATATCCTAAAATGAATTTTGATGGCACACGGTAAGGCAAAGTGGATAATCACAGTGCAGTAAGCTACCGACTAGTCGCCCTTGATACATTCAGCTTCGGACACAGAGAATGTGAGAGCTCGTTACACGGCACAACGTCGCCCAAATATCTCCGACATAAATTACATCGACTTCAGACTTTGGTAACCTTAGCTCGAAAGTGAAAATTAACTTAAAATGTGACAATGTCTTAATGTCCTAAGTAGCTCACTTTACTAATTATTTAGGAATTCTTTCGGAACACACTCACCTGTTGCAGGCGCATAAAACAAGCTCAAAGGTGAAACTTAGGTAAGCTTTATCTGCGTAGGCGAAGTTGCGCCAAAGCACCGCCTCTTAAACATCTTAGACCTTTACCTCCATGAACACATGAGCTAGAGGCCTATTTTATGTCCCTGGTGTTCTTTTATGAAAAGGCCTGGAAATGTAGTTAATTTACAGTAGTATGTCTGAATGTCTTAGGACCCGATTTTGCGCACTGGTGCACATAAAAAACGACATACCTTAGAGCAAGAGATAAAGGCTTAAGTGTGCAGAACCAGAACCTCCAACGTTAATTGGAGATTGTCAGTAAATAAACGAATATCAAAGACACGCCTGTTCCGTAATATTGCTACATTACTTATACGTACAACATGGCAACACTTAATGCACATCTCTGTTCTTCTTCACAGACATAGAGGCTATTTAGATTGAAATAAATAAATCTGGGTATACAGTGAATCCATAGGCGGAGATCCCGGGGGGGACGGGGGGGACGTCGACGACACAAGCGGTGCTAATTATAGAGGTAAAAAAATGTGTTTTTTAAGTGTGGAAAAATCGTGTTCCCCCTATTCCTCAAAGTGGTTTGGTTCACATGCTGTTTCCAATGGGCAGGGCTACCGGCAGCTCCGTGTTTCAGTTAATCAGCCCAGTAGCCTACACGGTCAGATTGTCAGACTGTTTCCTCCTCTGTCCCCTGTCGCTGCCGCTATGATACACGATATGTAAAGAGATTTACCTCATTCTCGAACGCAGTAAGAACATGTAAAGAAGAAGTTTTTTTCTTAACTCCATTTACGAAGTTCCAATCGATATGCACAAGTATACATAAGCTTATTAATGGATTGACATGACAACGTGAACGTTTGCCGATAACACACGCATGCCGGTAATTAACACAGTTAAGATAGCTAGCTAGACAGTCTAGGACACTGTCCTGTCAGGGCAGGTTCATGCTAGTTAATAAACGTAGGTCTACATCTCAGTGCCTCTCCAGATTTGTTAAATTATCTGAAGTTAAATTAATGTCATCTTTTTCTGCGGTCCATGAACTATGCTGGTATTGTAATATGGAGTGACAGTGGTGTAGGAGGTAGAGAAGTCGTATTGTAATCAAAAGGTTGCTTGTTCGATTCCCTGTTGAGCTGTTTTATAACTTATTTTGAGCATCAAGTTCTCTTGAACTTTGGACATTATTTGTCTGTGAATAGATATTTCGTGTTAGTACATTTAATGCTGTTTAGATAATTCTAAAATGACTTCGAATTTCTGTTTGTAAATGTGATAAGAGAATTCGGTATTTAGCAGTTTATGCTAGCTCTCGTGAAAGCAATTTTTTCATGTCCCCCCCCCGGAATTACACTCTGAAATTTGACCATGTATTGTCCCCCCCTACAATGAAATGGGATCTCCGCCCCTGAGTGAATCCGTATTATTCAAACCAAAAAGTCCGAGATCTAAGTTCTAGGGCCTACTTATCCCACCTATGATGATATTAGGCGCAACAACAACGCGAAACAAATTATTTATGTAGTAGGCTACCGATTAGCCGCCCTTAAATACATTCAGCTTCGGACCCAGAGCATGTAAGAGCTCGTTACACGGCACAACGTCGCCAAAAATATAATCGACATAAATTACATGATCGACCTCACACTTTTGTAACTTTAGCTGGAAAGTGAAAATAAACTAAATGCGACAATATCCTAATGTCCTAAGTAGCTCACTTTCCTATTATTTAGGAATTCTTTCAGAACACACTCACCTGTTGCAGGCGCATAAAACAAGCTCAAAGGTGAAATCTAGGTAATATAATCTGCGTAGGCGAAGTTCCGCCAAAGCGCTGCCTAACAAACATCTTATACCTTGAACTCCATACAAAAACCTGAACTAGAGGCCTATTTCATGATACTGTTGTTCCTTTGTGAAAAGGCCTGGAAAGATGAACCTGTATTTGTAGCTAATTTATAACAGTATGTCTGAATGTCTAAGGACCCGATTTTGCGCACTGGTGCACAGAAAAACTACATGCCTTAGAGCTGGTGGTAAAGGCTTAAGTGGGAAGAGTCAGGCCAAAGTTGGAAATGGTCAGTAAATAAACACATATCAAAGACCCGCCTGTTGCGTAATATCGCTATAGTACTTGTACTACTGTTGCGGAGAAAAAAGCAGCTTTGTCAAAATTTCGCAATCAGAAGAGGAGAGGCCAAATGCGCGTATCTGCGGATTCTGTATTGAAAGGGTCTTTCAACAGAAAATGCTCATTCATCTTTTCTGATCCGAATAAAACTCTCTATTCTTGGTTGTTCAGGAAAGATCTATAAAAACGTCAGTCTGTCAGAGTGTTGATCTATAAAGGTTTATTTTGCCAGTGCAATACCAACATCATAAAATTGAGCAACTCTCGAGACTAAACTGAGTTTACAGAGTTTTGCATCCTCTTTTTATACATCTGAAGAGACCCTCCCGTCACCCTAAATCACCTATGGCCCTCCCCATAGAATACACGTAGTTTTTTAAATGGAGTATTGGGGCCCGAAACTGTTATTATGTCATATCGGGTCATTTATCAGGGCCTCCCCCTTATGGCCGAGGCCCAACCACCTGCCCCTGGCATATTATGGAGCAGCCCGTGGCTGGAAAATGCGCCTAATTCAGACAAGAGTGTGTGTGTGTGGTGGGAGAGGGGAGCCTAAAATGTGCCTAATTCAGACAATGGTGTGTGTGAAGTGGGGGAAGGGAGCCTACAATGTGCCAAGTTTAAGATAAGAGTGAGTGTGTAGTAGGACAGGGAAGGTTTCCGTTACCTTCAGCCGGCATGAGGAAAGTTCCTGCAGCCATCCTGTGGACAGTTATCTTGGTCACCTCTAAGACTACCCACACATCACTATGACCAGACTTCATACATAGCCTACTTAAACATAGAGTGCACATAATGTAATTCATATGATAGTGTTAATCATTTTGTAGTGGTATAGTAGTCTTGATAGCTTCCTATCATGACTTTCCTAGTGGTTATGCTGATTGTTAATATTCTTCAAATATTCTACCCACACTGGTTATTATACTGATTGTTAATACTCTACACACACAGATTATTGAGTTTTCATTCATGTATTTTCCACCACAGCTCCATGGATGATCTTACTGTATGAATTGCGGGTTTGCCTTTTTCAAAGTTATTCGGTTACTCCCACCTTTCTTTTGTTTGGTTGACCCCTACGGTCAATTAGATCCAACCCCGCAATCTGACTTTCACTCAACCAGAGCCTATTACCCGTTTGGCACCACGCCCAATTTCTTTCTTCTACACTACAACATGCCCAAACTTAAAGCGATGAGCTTCTCTATTCTCCTTCACAGACATACAGTCTAGATTGAATGAAATAAATCTGGCTATACAGTGACTCCGTATTGTTCAAACCAAAACGTGTGAGATCTACGTTCTATGGCCTACTTATCCCACCTATGAGGATCTTATGTGCAACAACAACAGGAAGCAAACTTTTGCAAACTTTTTGCAAAATGTTGCCATCATAATATGTATTCATCTATATTATGTAGGCTATGTAGGTGGCTAGTTTTAAAGTAAAATCCGAAAAATCATTTTGATGGCACACGGTCATGCAAAGTGGATAATCACAGTGTAGTAGGCTACGGACTAGCCGCCCTTGATACATTCACCTTTGGACTAAAAGAATGTGAGGGCTCGTGACATGACACAACGTCGTCAAAAATATCACTGACATAAATGACATCGACTTCACACTTTGGTAACCTTAGCTGGAAAGTGAAAATAAACTTAAAAATGCGACAATGTCAATGTCCTAATGTTCTAAATATCTCACGTTAGTAATTATTTAGAAATTCTTTCAAAACACACTCATCTGTTGCAAACACATAAAACAAGCTCAAAGGTGAAATCTAGGTAATATAATCTAAGCGAAGTTCCGCCAAAACGCCACCACCATCTTAGACCTTCACCTCCATGAAAACATGAGCTAAAGGCCTATTTCATGTTACTGTCATTCTGTTGTGAAAAGACATGGAAAGATTTGACTTCATCTGTAGTTAGTTTATAGTAGTATATCTGAATGTCTTAAGACCCGATTTTGGGGACTGGCACACAAAAAAACTAAACGTTTTTGTTTTAATCTATTATGAATTAAGTATAGTTTTAAACTAGTGAAATCCCATCTAGAATATTTCCATTGGTTTGTTGTAGTGAGACGCCTCCAAAAGCCTATATGAGCCACTATATGTTCATATATTAAATATTCTCTATGAGCCTCTATATGTTCATATATTAAATATTCTCTATGGGCCTCTATGTTTATATATTAAAGATTCTCTATTTGTGTCTCTGATGTGGAGTGTCTGTTCCTGCAAGTCCAGAGACACAGCTGCAGGTGAGCTCAAAATGGTGTCTGATTTAGAAGCACTGGTCAATAAATGGTCTTGAACTTTGAGATCTCACAATTAAAAAAAAACTCTGCCGCCCATGCCTGACGCATTCAAGTCAGGTTTTTATTTTTCACCGTCACACAGCTCCTCAGTTTGAACACAGGGACTCAATAGGTGGTTGACTGTGTGGTTGGATGCCTCACACACATTAAAGACTGCTCTACCACTGATTGTTACTGAAGTACTAGAATGCAAGACTGATATTGAGGAATAGACCCAAGCAAACCTCACTGATTTGAAACAATGAAAGTTAGAGCTCCCCCTACTGTTTTTTACAATCAAAGTGTTTATTGTTTTTTCATTTGAGAAACACACAACATACACCTCACATTTAACATCACATTCCCATTCTACACTATACACACACTACACAACAATCAGGGCAATACACAGAGAGAAAAAAGAAATACACAATTGAAATAAATAAAATAAAAATAAAAAGGGGGGTGCTAGTTAAGATTGAATAATACTTGAAAATAGTTAATTATGGAGCACTAGTCAGTTGAAATGTAATAAAATGTAGGAAATGAGACCAGACCTGGTAGAATTTACCCCTACCATCATTCAATCTTGCAATAAGATCTTCAAAGGAGGCTGTGTCTGTCATTAGCTTCAGCCAGTCTGTAAAACTAGGCCTTATTTGGCTCTTCCAGTGTCTAAGGACAATTCTCACTGCAGTGATAAACCCAGCTAGTGCCAGGGCAGACTCTGCCTTAGACACTTCTGGTGGTAGAAGGGACCTATCTCCAAGCAGACACAGTTGTGGAGACTCTGGTAATGCTGTTGTTAACCACTCTCCAATAGTTTTAATGATTTGTCTCCAAAAAGGAAAAACTAGAGGGCAATCCCATAAAAGATGGAGGTAGGAACCTGTAGCTTTCATACATTTCCAACATATATTGTCTTTCATTAATCCCATTCTATGAAGCTTAACTGGTGTATAATAGTATCTGTGGATAACCTTATAGTGTGTACATTTACTAAATGAATCCCTCACAGGCCATCCTGCATTGAAAACCACCTTTTCCCATGCCTTACCCTCAATGTTTGAGTTCAAGTCCCTCTCCCAGATTTGCCTTAAGGAATCACAGTGACCATACATACTATCTGCCATGATCTTATAAAAAGCAGAGGCAGTACGAACAGGCTCCGGCTCCCTAAAATAACAGAGCAGCTTATTTGTGTCTTCATCAAGTGAGACCTTCAGACTTGTTACGCAGCTCCTCAGTTGTAAATACCTCCAGAAATCTGCTTTATCCCTTAAATTGAATTTTAGTTTGACTTCCTCAAATGACTGGAACAGGCCATCAGCATACAAGTCGCTTAACCTATTAATGTTTTGGTTCAGCCAGGTGGTCCAAACAAAAGGTTTCTTCCCTACTTTAATTGAGGGATTATTCCAAATAGATGAATACATTTGCTTATACTGGGATATGTGCAGTTGCTAATGTACTTTTGCCCATGTCTCCCTGGAGTACTGCAGTATTGGGTTTGGGTGCCTATTTTTCTTAAGACCTTGTGACAGAGACTCAATTGGTTCAAATGGAGACACCAGCTCCCTCTCTATATCCAACCATCCCAGACTTGAATGCTCACCACACCAGTGTTTAGCCAATTTAGACACCTCAAAAGCTGTTCTGTATAATTCAACATTAGGTAAAGCCAACCCTCCCTTGTTTCTTGTAGTATACAACTTCTCAAGCTTCATACGGGGCTTCTTGCCATTCCACAGAAATTCTCTAATTATTTGGTTGTACTGTTTAAAGAAAGAGTCTGGAACAGTTAGTGGCACCATCATTGATATGTAATTCACCTGAGAAGCAACCATCATCTTAATGGTGTTTACTTTGCCCCATAAGCTAAGGTTGATCAGTTTCCACTTATCCAGGTTATCCTTTATGCGCTGAAGCAATGGGTTAAAATTAGCCTGTACCATGTCATTAATAGTTGGAGTAAGCCGAATCCCAAGATATTGCATACCGGAATCTATCCACTTGAACTGAAGTGCATTATTAATTGTTGGAAGACAAGTTCTAGATACTGGCATTACTTCAGACTTATGCCAATTAATCTTGTAGCCTGATATTTCCGAGAAGGTTTCCATAATTTCCAAGAGCCTGGGAGCTGAGGAGACAGGATCTACAGACAGCCAAAGGATGTCATCAGCATAAAGGAACAGCTTATGCTCCCTTCCTCCTGCTTTTATTCCATGTATGCTTGTATCTGATCTGATTGCCATTGCTAGTGGCTCAAGAAACAAAATAAATAATAGTGGAGAGAGGGGGTCTCCCTGTTTTGCACCCCTAGATATGTTGAAAAAAGATGACACCACTCCGTTAGTCAGCACTGATGCCTTTGGTTCTGCATAAATCAACTGAATCCATTTAATGAATCCCAGTCCAAACCCAAAGTTCTCTAGAACATGAATCAGAAACCGCCACTCCACCCTGTCGAAGGCCTTCTCTGCGTCTAAAGAGAAGGCAGCAACAGGTTTGTCAGCTTCTCTATTTTGCCACATAAGGTGGAGTAGACGTCTCAAATTGTCAGAGGATGACCTGCCCTTCACAAAACCCACCTGATCTGCATGTATAATACAAGGAACAATCTTTTCAAGTCGTATAGCCAGAACTTTAGTGAGAATTTTATAGTCTACATTAGCCAGACTAATGGGCCGGTAGCTAGCTGGATCTAGAGAATCCTTACCCTTCTTAAGGATGACAGAAATTACTGATTCATTAAGTGTGTTAGGCAGCTGACCAATTGATAATGACTCTGAGTATACTTTTGTCAAGATAGGTGCTAAGATATCAATGTACAGCTTGTAATACTCAACAGGGAACCCATCGTTCCCTGAAGCCCTACCTGACTGCATTGACTGGATGGCTTTCCTAACCTCCTCCTCTCTAATTGGAGCTTCCAAAAGCTGCACTTGTTCTGTTGAAAGATTCGGGAACTGGATCTTGGAAAACCATTTTTTCAATTTTTCTGAGTCAAAAACTGTATCTGATGTGTAAAGATTTTTATAAAAATCCATAAACACCCGGTTCATTTCTTTAGCTGAGGTAACTATATTTCCATTGCTTCCTTTAATTCCTGGAATGGCACTAGCAGTGTGTTGCTTTTTCAATTGTCTTGCCAGCAGTTTGCCAGCCCTCTCTCCGCTTTCGTAGAAGCTGGCCTTAAGCCTGAACATGGCATACTCAGCCTTCTTGCTGTATATAAAATTTAGGCTGTACTTCAGCTCACACACCTGTTTAAGCAAGTCTTCACTATAGTTTTCTGACAGTTCTCTCTCTTTTTGTTTTATCTTACCTTCCAGCCTACTGATCGTCTCCCTATCTTGTTTCTTCCTTTTTGATGCTTCGGCAATAATTATGCCTCTTATACATGCCTTTGAAGCCTCCCATACTGTGCCTATTTTTGAAGTAGAACCAATGTTAATCTGAAAGAAGTTTGTAAGTTCTTCTGAGAGTTTCTGTTTAAACACAGTGTTTTGTAAGAGAGACACATTGAGTCTCCACCTGTTACTCTTGACTTTTTCAACACAAATAGATACACACAGCTCCACTGTTGCATGGTCAGTTAGTGCTATGACACCTATTGTGCTATCTATTACTGACTCAATAAGATCTTTAGAAATTACAAAATAATCAATTCTACTGTATGACTTATGATTATGTGAATAAAAGGTGTACTCCCTTTTATTAGGATTCATCAATCTCCAGATGTCAACCAAACCAATATCCTCCTGGAGTTGACCCAATGCTACTCGACCCTTAGATGGTGCATGGTAGTACTTAGATCTATCTAATACAGGGTCTGGGGTCTGATTAAAGTCCCCTCCAAGTATTGTACATCCATCTTCAAATGTCCCAAGAAGTCTATTGATTTTGTGAAAAAAATCAGGATCATCCTCATTAGGTGCGTAGATATTACATATGTTAATTTTCTTTCCATTAATTATGGTTTCAATACAGACAACCCTACCTTCTTCATCTTTATGCTCCTTTAGTAAAACCAACTTCTGTTTCTTATGCACTAGTATTGCGACACCTCTTTTCTTACTGTCAAATGAGCTATGAAATACATGGCCCACCCAGCCCTTTCTGAGCTTCATTGCCTCTGAATTTCTCATATGAGTCTCCTGTAAGAGCACCACATCCGCCTGCCTTGATTTAAGATAAAGCAGACACTTTTTCAATTTAGTAGGATTCTGTGTCCTATTTACATTCCAAGAAATTACTCTTATATGACTGTTATTATTATCCTGTGCATTCATAGACATCATGCTCCATCATGGCATACTACCACCATCCACCAGTAAGGACAAAAAGGGGGGAAAGAAAAACAAAGAGAGAATGATAATACATATTCAAAAATAACATAAAATGCCCATACACTAACAAATACAAACACCTGCACAATCAAACATGAACGAACCCTTGAACCTAGGGTTAATAACACCAACACCCCATCTCTGCCCACAATCCCCCACAAAACCTGTCCCTCAAGCTTCATGGGGGAAACCCCTCCCTTGATCTGGTCCATGAGGCGCTTATCCAATGGTTACCATTCAATCCCCCTAATCCCAATACACTATTTAAGCCCTATATTAACATACGTGGTCCATATATGTAAAGCAAAACCAGATAGCTTGTTGAATAATTACAAATGATAACAGCACTACATTTTTTAAATATTTTGAAAGTGGATTGTTTTAGGTAGAAGAAAGTAAAACTGAAAAAAATAACCTGTTGGTTCCCAAACCAATATTTTCAACACAACGAACATCTAGCACTGATGCAGTAGCCCTAATAGGCTACTAAAGGACTTGTCCTATGTAGAATAGACTATGCTAGGTTTGCATTAATAAAAGAAGCCTACCCACAGTCACTTAGAGCCTTCCGTCTCCTTGTTCAGAAATTGTAGTGCTTTCTTGTGGTCTTCAAAAGTAATTTTCTTCCCCTTCCAAGTGAAGAAAAGTTTTGCTGGGTAGGCGAGCGTAAATCGAATGTCCATCTCGTGAAGTTTCTTCCGAACGTCCGTAAATGTCCTCCTCTTCTCAGCTACAGCTTTCGTTGCGTCAGGAAAGAATGAAATCTTGGACCTTTTCCATTCCAGCGCTGTCTTGCTCTTGTATTTCCCTTTAGCAGCAGCCATCACTCGATCCCTCTCCAATACAGAATGGAATCTCATAACGACCTGCCGCGGAGGGGAATCCTCATCTCTGGAAGCTGGCCCTGGTCGATAAACTCGCTGTAGCTCATTGTCAGCTAGCTTCACTCCAAGAACGTCACCTATCAGCTGACAAGCTAGCTCCCTCAAATTTTCGCCCTCACTTTCCTTTAATCCAACCAGCCGCAAATTCAGTTGTCTTTCCCTGTTTTCTGCATTTTGCATGGCTCTGTCCAACTCTTCACAATGCTTTGCTCTTTTCTGCAATTCAGTGGCCAGCCTGGTATTTTCAGTTTCCAAGTCCATAATTCGACCGTCTGTCTTCTCCAGTCTTTCAAATATGGTTGTAACGTCCACGCTAGTTTTAGCTTGCGTTCTCTTAACTTGGGAAACATCCTCTTGTAACTCTTTAAGTATCCCACTAACCTGAGCCATCTCATGCATTGTTTTCTCCAGTGTTGCCTGAAGTCCTGCTAGGGCATCTATTGTAGGGCTGGTAACACCGGCTGAGTTGGATCCTGCCTTCGGTGTAGTTCCACTAGCCATGCTAGCGTAGTGTACTCCTTGCTTAGCTGTTCTACTCTTCGATGTAAATGCCATGAGGGGAGGAAACACTTAATAGTCACGCCTAATCACTCGTATTTGGTACTTTCTATACTTTACAAATCGTTTCAACATCAATTCTGGGCTTAAACTTTCGAATTGGCATGAAAATTAGGGGATTTTGCTGGAGGAAAGTTTTAGGCAGCCATCACCCTCGGCGGTCCCACGTGACTCCAGCTCCCCCTACTGTTGAAAAACTGACACTGATTGATTGATAACGTTTGACCTGGTCAGATATTAAACCAGTCATCATTCAGTGCTCTCATGGCAGCCACCTGCCTCTGACCCAGTCTCTCTTAATCATGACTTTAAAATGGGTCATTATGGCATTCCAAGAATACTGACTAGTGTTACAGGGATTAGTTGACATTAGCAGAGCTCCCCCATGAGCAACTGGAATCCACTGATGTCTCAACACCAAGTTTATGTTTTCCACAACACTTCACACAGTTGGCTCAGAAGTGACACTTGATAAGAGAAGTGTTGTAGGTAACTGTGTGTCTTCTGTCATCATAGGGATCGTCTTTTTGCGTCTACTGCACGGACATCTAAGGATGCCCACAGAGCGAAGACTTCAGAACTATGAAATGAAACCAACAATGTTCCCAAATGGGACATTTCTGTCCTACCGAGAGCATCTTCCTTCTTCTCTATCCTGTGGGGGGCTATTTAGTCTTTGATTAAATTATCCTCTATAGACGGTTTGATGATTATTATTCTGTCCCTGTGCCATGTACTGGAGTGGGTCCTCCTTTAGCCCAATGTACATCTAGCCAAGAAAATGCAGCTAAATGTCTTATTATTCTGTACTTCATCCTTTTTATGAAATGGTGGATAATAGAATCAGAATAACTTGGCCACTTATGACGACTCATACAAGGAATTCTGGTCGTTGGTGACTCTCAAGCAAAGAGATACACAACATAGATTATATACAGACAATACACAGATAATACACACAACACACTACACACAGATAATACACACTACACAGAAGACAATACATTTTATACACTGCTCACAGACAATGTGAAATACACACACACACAAACACATGCTATATACATGACAATGTGAACACAAATAGTGTACATGCAGTGCAGGTGTGTGTGTCAGTGCCTGATGAGAGAGAGTTAGAGAGGGGTGTGTCAACATGCTGTCTCTGGATGTAAGTACTCCAATAAACTGATGAAATAAACTGATTTCACACTCGTGTTCACTGCATCTGAATTACCTTGGGCTACCATAGCCTGTAAAATGTGTTTCAACAAGATGTTAACAGGTTTATTTATTTGAAAATTACTATATTTGTTCTCTAAGTTTACTGCTGACACAAAGGTGCACACACACACAGTGTACAGCCACACATAATGTATGTACCTTCAAGCTGTGAAGCTGTGATTCACTATCACCACCAGTAGAGGGAGGTGGTCATCTGCAGAAGACGGTGTGTGTGTCAGTAAATAATGTTGATTTGTTGGTGATAGTCTAGCGGTAGCATGAATTACTGTAACTAAAATGCAGTTTAGAGCTACGTCATGCACTGCCATGTCTCACAATACCCAAGTATGCGCGCAACCGATGGTCTGGTGGTACCTTCATGTGTGAATGAAGCTAAATATAGTTTAGAGCCTCGTCATGCAATGCCATGTCTCAGAATACCTGAGTTGTCCTGAGTGAAAATAAAGCAGTGTAACTGAGCACAGCTGTCTCAGTGCAGTTTCTGGCTGTAGGTGTAACCCAGGAAACAGAGCTCTCTGTGGGGGAAACTTCTATTTGCATTGCCAGGCCTGAGTGGGTCTGCTAGTCCCAGAATAGAGCAGCGCTATCACCAGATGTTCAAATGTTCTCAGGGGATTTACATTACAGGACCTACATACAGTCTCTTTGAGCTCAAGAGTGATTATAGAGTTAGAGAGTCTGGAAGGATTTTTAACTCATCAAAACTCCTTTTAAATGCTCTTTCTATGGTACAGAGTGCATGTTATTTGGTAAATACTTTAATCATTATTTAAATCTGTAAAAGTCCCCAATTTCCCATCTAAGTTATACAGTTGTGATGTTATATCATTTTAGGAGTTATTTGACAGAAGGGTTGTCAGCAAGTATAAGAACTTGTTAAAGAAAGTATTAGTATATTTTATCATGAATGTCTTTTTGTTTTAAGGTTTGTTCCAAAATGCTGTGTGCCCTGCTTCTCCATGTAGATTGGACTTTGGAAGACAATTAGCAGAGTCAAGAATGTTAACCCAGAAACCTCACGTATATGTTTACATAAGATAAGGAATTGGGGGGTTGTGGAATGTCTTGTTACTGGGCAGAAGTAGAAGGTATCCTAAGTGCATCCCAGAGACTTGACTGTCATACTGTGTAAACATTGTTTAATAAAAGGACTTGTTTTCAGCACGGCACGTCAGACAGACTTAAGGTGTCTGTCTCCGTCGGGTCCCGTTCGAAAACCGTCCAGTTCACTTACATGCTGGGTAGTGTTTTTAATCTGCTAACTAACTGTTGAGGGTCTTATCCCTGACATTTCTTGGTCCTTCGAAGCCGGAACCCAACAACACCGACCGCCTGGGAGCAGACTTCAGGAAGCCGAAGACAAGTGCACGTCCTGCCGAGAGAAACCATCGGCAGAAAGTCCCACTTAGTGAATTCTGCGTGGGCCGGCAGAAAGGGGTCTGCCTCCAGGGAGGCTGGTCTGACGGGGATCTGAAGCAAGGTTGAACACACAGCATGATATGAAGTAAGTAGCATAAGTTACTGAACGAACGGACTAAAAAAAAAGAGATTCGAGGTCTCTTAAAAAAGCGCTAGTTCTAGGCCTATGTGAATGAATGATCTGTGTGAATGAGAGCGTGAATGGAGTAAGGTAATTAAGCAAAATTAAAACTTTGGAAACTAACCCTAGAGTACAAACTCCCAGGGATGTCCGGATTGATTTATCAATCTAGAAGCTCGGCGTCCGGATATTTTTCATAGACTCAAGAGAAGTATTTTGCTTAATTAAAAAAAAAACTCACCATAATTAATGAATATGAGATGGTTTGAAGAAAGTAAGAAGGCAAGATGGTTTTAAGAAAGTAAGAATGAGATGGTTTGAAGAAAGTAAGAAGGCAAGATGGTTTTAAGAAAGTAAGAATGAGAAAGATTGAGAAAGTGAGAATGAGAAAGTCAATGGAAAGTGAAGAAGAAGATTAAAAGAAAGTGAGGTTAAGTGTTATTCTTGTAGAGAACGAGGGGTAAAACTGCAGGCTTGATAAACTATAGAGCTTTTTACGGTGGCCACGTAAGAACTCTATACATTTATCTGCTTTGTTCATTTGCACGCACTTTTTAGTCTTAAGTGCGTGAAGGGGGAGTTACTAGAAATGATGTAAGACATAAATAGAGTTGAGCATTTGTGAATGAGAAATTGGGATACTGGCATAGACAGACACTGCGCACGCGCGCAATCCATGTGTCTCATTGAAATAGCCACCAGTGACTGTGGCTGAAAATAAACACAACTGTAAGAAGCTGAATGCTAATACTTCCAGAAGGATTATAATCCTTTGTTTCAAACGGATAAGTGGCTCATTCAGAACTTACTCATTGTGTTTCATTAACCTTGTTTGTGAGTCAGAACGTGCTTGTTTCAATTGGTTGAATCCTACGGGCCCTCAAGAAGGCAGGGGTGTGGTTTTTCCAACAACCCAAGATAACCGGTGGTTTGAATTAATTAATTAAGCACGTGACAAGCGACACAAGGCAATAATCAAAACAGAGGGAAGAGGTCTTATTGGATATGAAAGACCTTACATTGTACTAATTTGATTTAACAGCACAGGTGGGGAAGGGACACGTATTGGAATTGTGATCATCATTGTGTATCATCTAATTATCATTGTATCATTATATGATAATGATGGCGATACTGCTTAAATAAAATAATACAAGTGCAGATCGATTTGAGGATGAGGAATTTTGGTCTGATCAACTAAAAAAATCTCTATCCAAATAATCGAATTGCATGAATAGCCGCAGGGGTAGAGGCCCGGAGTTAAGATTAGATTAGATTCAACTGTATAGTCATTGCACAGAGTACAAGTACTGAGACAACGAAATGCAGTGTAGCATCTATAATGAAGAATAAAGGAGTGGGATTTAGAATAATCACAGAGTGCTATAAATATATAGATATTATAGTAATGAATGGAAATAATTCCAGTGTTGCAGGTTCCTTGTTGAATTGTATTGTTTAAGGTATCTATTATTAGTAATATTACCTTTTCGGAAAACCATACATAACGTGTAGGCTGTGAACAAACGTTGGATAAATTACTTGAGGTCCAGCTCACGTACTTCCAGTGTTGAATTTTTACAGGGTGAAAGACGTTTTCAAATTCGCAATATTAGCTGACCGAGCCATCGGGCCGGTGCAGGAATTTGCTTATCAGAGCGAGGCGGTTTGATTCGATATCCGAGTAAACTGTAATAATTGCAATGGGTTGGGTTGAGTTGCGTTGCAAGGGTAATTTTGATCATAGCGTTTCGTTTTTTAATTGCCGTCAAAGGGATTTAAACTCATAGTTCCAGCTGACCGTTGTCCGGGAGCCTATGAGCTCGTTGAAGTGAAGAACTTCTGTTTTATTTAGTTATTAGAGATTTGAAGGTTTGAAAATAGTTTTGCCGTGCTTGATTGTCCTGTAGTGTAATCGCAAATGTCCGTATATTTTTATTCAGGGTGTGAACTTGATAGATGAAATGACGAACTCGGTTGCGTTGATGTGGGCATTCAGTCATTGGAGCAAGAGTATTGATCGGAACCTAACGTTTTAAATTGATATTTAAAACTAAAATAAGCAAGTGACCAGTTGTTGGCATAGTTTACTTGAAGGTATTTTGTGTAACATCTGTGAAGAGAGAGCATTTAAAATTGCTGAGAGCGCGACGCGCATGACACGAAAAAGATCAGATTAAACTTTCTCTCGTTACCTTAGTAGTGCGCCGTCAGAGGGCATAACAAGAGAAAAGTGGAAATACGAGATTGTGATGTGTTGTGAGCTATTGTATGTGCCAAAGTACTGAGTGACTAACATGGCCCGGAATGATTGTAGATTGTTTTTAAAACGTAAGATCGCTAGCAGCTACTTTTTAAACAAACCTGTGTGATTGACTGTTGGGACAAAACAGAGAAGCACACGGGTGGGGGCTGTTAGGGGGAACAGAGGACTCAATCTCACACACGCACGTTCTCACACACACCACACACGCACGGTCGTAATTAGAAGGAGAGGAGGTGAAAAGAATAATAATCAGACTACACATATTAGTGTAATATTATTTAAATTCAGAAATACTTTTGGTAGATATGGAACCAACTACGCCGTTAAAGGAGATAGTTGAATTGTAGTCGTCAGAAGCAAACTATTTGATACTGCATAATTAAAAATTGACTGAGCGGACAAGCAATTTGATTCAAGCCCGTGGCTTGAACACAGGTCAGTGGGTACCCAATTATGCAGAATTAGTAAGACCTATGCATGATATGATTTTCTCTCAACCAATGGCACCCCACGATAAGGTTACGTGGACTAAAGAGGGTTCAGAATCTTTTCAAGCGACAAAAGAAAAAATAGCCAGCTCGACAGTACTGGCTCTCCCAAATTATGCGAAACCTTTCGTCCTTATGGTTGACTCCAGACATAGATTCATGACGTCTGTTTTGCTTCAAGTATGGGGAAGCAAAATGAGACCCATCGCATTTTATTCGACCCAACTCGACCCGGTAGCTCGTGCTACACCATCATGTGTACAAGCAGTGCTCGCTGCTGCATCGGCCGTTCACGCGTCAGCAGAAATTGTGCTGGTTCATGAACTCGTCGTTAAAGTATCCCATGCAGTCTTAATGCTTTTATTACCTGGCATATAAAACAGACAAACAGGCAGCTGGCCTGTATCTAACACAGGGAACAGAGGATGATGGTGTAGTTAACATACAACAACAAGCACCCAAAAGTGAAAAGGAAATTTGGATAAAACTGGGCGACTCTGAAAGATGAGGTATATGTAAGTCCAGATAGAAAACCCATCCTGTTGCGAGCTCTATACAAATGGGCAGCAATTTTTTGAGTCATGGGAATATCCATGCCTCAACAGGAGGGAGATAAAGACTAGTACATAAACACTGTACAACATATAACCTATTAAAAAAAATAATAATAATAGTAATAATAATAAAAAAAAAAATTAATTCAATTTTATTTTATTAAAATTTTTTTGTCAGCAATGTGAAATATGCATTCGGCATAACTCACAGGGAAACCTCAGGCCAAAGAGGGGCGAGTTCCCCAAGCCTGACTATCCTTTCCAGGTAATACACATGGATTATATCCAATTTAGCAAAACCAAAGGGCTGGAATATTGTTTGGTTATAATTGATGTGTCTTCCAAATGGATAGAGGTATTTCCCAGCTCAACCCCAGATTTCCTCACAGTAGCAAAATCACTGTGCAAAAGAATAAGACCAACTTTTGGTGTGCCACAAATTACACTACAAACTAGGGAATGTAAAGAACCCAATACTGTTCGAGTTTTTTCTGTGTCTCCACAGGTACAAGGCCAGGTGAAGGTGGGAAACTGGGTGTTCATCAAAGTCATCGAAAGAAAGAGCTGGTCTGACGACAGGTGGGAGGTACCATACCAAGTGTACTTGCCACCCCAACAGCCGTCAAGATCGCTGAACGCTCCACCTGGATTCACCTGTCACACTGCAACATTCAGAACATTCAGAACATTCAGAACATTACCAGGATCCACCACTAGCGTTGAGTAGCGTTTTGTGGCGCCGGCAGGGGGCTAAGTGTTTAAATCTTGGTCGTTTGAACGTCACCTAACTTCCAGGGAGCGCCCTGAGGGTTAGAGATGCTGCTCAACATAGTAGAGGTGTATCTGTGTTTTTTGTTTTTCTTGTTTATTTGTGTTTATTGTTTTTCTGTATACATCATATCACTCCGTTATAACAATGTCTAAGCTGCTGCTATTAGTGGTTACTTCAGGAGTAATAATGGGTCTCTGGTCCTCCACAAGTGTAAATGAGAGAATCCATAAGAGGTGGATTTCATATGGGGAACATGAGGTCCTGGGGAATGTTACTCACTTGTATTCTACTAATTCATGGTATAGATATGCATCCATGCAAGCGAACAGACGTATTTGGACTAATTGCTATGTATGTACCTTAATGCCAACATCCTACTTTCACCCTAGACTTAAATCAAGGCTACTCTCATTCCAAGCAACGATCTTAGTTGGAGAGAAGTGTGCCCCAGACAACTGGGGCTACAGTAAGCCATTTTATTATACAGACGATACCCGGGTGCAGGATATGTGTGACAATACCCACCCACTAGCAGAACTAAAAAAACATGCCACAACCTAGCGGTCACCTTAAGTGGCAGTCCATTCTATATTCCAAATGTGTTTTTCTATTAGTGGAACAACGAGAGTAGGCTCTCTGAGACGGAAACAGTGTAATGAAATTGTCATCGATACTGCTATACTGTCATCAAACACTGCTTCCTCAGCCAACGTCGTACCCTGTCCATTGGGAACAGGTCCTTATGTTGAGGTTAGAATGCAGAGCATTGCCACTCTGACAAGGGTACCCCTAAGGTGAGAGAGGTATTGTGGTTGTGTGGTAGTATATTGTACAGTCATCTTCTTCCACACTGGGGTGGCGTATGCGCCCCCGCCCAGGTCATGGACCATTTTTGTGTTGTTAGTGCTATCTCGCAGGCAGAGTATCTCGTAAGAAGAGATTTGCTGTTGAGAAGCATGACAGCGTGTGGGGGACTGATGTGCTGATGACTAAAAGATTTGGACCACCAGCTCCAAGGTTATTTTGTTTCTGTTTCAGGCCCTAGGAGTAGGAAAAGTCATGTTAAGAATGGCAACCCTTAATTATAGGTTAGAATTGTTTGTTAATGCCACCTTAGTCAGCATGGACGGCCTTAATGATGAGGTCTCGCAGATTCGGCTGATGGTGCTGAAAAATAGATTAGTGTTAGACTCACTGCTGCTAGTGGGGGAGTTTTGTGACTGATATCTGTTGTATTTGGATATTGGATTATATTCATAGTGTCTCTGTGACTGAAGCCTTACAGCAAATGAAGGTTGTTATGTGATGCTTTATTACAAGACTAAGTGGTTAATGTTCCGTGGTGAAATCTGGTTGCTTGGTTTACATCTGGTACATGGTGGTAAATGATGATGAAAAGTCCGCTCTCTATTGTAGCAATTTGTATACTTTTAGTATTTTATGATGTGTATTTCTACATGTTTCTAAGTTCTCATGTCTAGTCTTGTATGTACTTCTGTGTGGAGTGAACTGTTGTCTGGAACCATCAAGATGATGATGCTTTAGTTTAATGATGTTTATACTAGTGTTATTTTCATGATAAACAGGAGGGAAATGTTAAAGAAAGTATTAGTATATTTTATCATGAATGTCTTTTTGTTTTAAGGTTTGTTCCAAAATGCTGTGTGCCCTGCTTCTCCATGTAGATTGGACTTTGGAAGACAATTAGCAGAGTCAAGAATGTTAACCCAGAAACCTCACGTATATGTTTACATAAGATAAGGAATTGGGGGGTTGTGGAATGTCTTGTTACTGGGCAGAAGTAGAAGGTATCCTAAGTGCATCCCAGAGTCTTGACTGTCATACTGTGTAAACATTGTTTAATAAAAGGACTTGTTTTCAGCACGGCACGTCAGACAGACTTAAGGTGTCTGTCTCCGTCGGGTCCCGTTCGAAAACCGTCCAGTTCACTTACATGCTGGGTAGTGTTTTTAATCTGCTAACTAACTGTTGAGGGTCTTATCCCTGACAGAACTTTGTTAGTGACATTTTCTGTACTTTAAGGATATACATTTCAACATTATTAGTGCGGAGGCTTTATCCTTCATTGGGTGCAACAGTGCAAATATACCTTGAACTTCAGACACAATAAATACAAAATCAAATCTCTGATGATTTTCATCAAACTCCTTTATTAATAAATGGTCAAAACACATGAAAGGGTCAACGTAACAAGCACTTCAGATTCCCAAATGCTGTAAAAGAGGTGGAAAGGGAGGGAAAGACAGTGACTCAGTGCTGCACATTAACAGAAATAAGACAGAGACCCTATCAGAGATGAAGAGTCTTTATCAAATTCACTTTAAATCAGGCTAATGACAGACATTTGAAAGGGGACCCTAGGAGCAGTCTGATTTCTTCAGAATCTCAGTGACAGTCTTGGAGCCCTGCTTTGCCTCGCAGGTCACTGAGACCCCCTGGGTCCACTCCTGGAGAGGGAGGGTCAGGGTGTTGCTCCAGCTGTACAGGCCGTCCTTCTGTGGGCCCAAGCGACTGGTCTCCCCGCTCCTGCTGCTCCCCGCTACCTTCCAGCTCAGCCTCCAGTCGGACGGGAAGCCTCCGTTAGCCAGGCACATCAACGTGGCTGAACTCCCGCTGGTGTGCAGGGGGGGCAGGACTGTGAGTTTGGGACTGGTGTCACCTGAAAAATAAAGCGAAGAGGTACAGGAAGGAATAAATTAGATCGTCTTTTAAAAAACGTCACTACCACTTTTAATGTGATATTACAGATGCAATATGGTGGTACATTACAGATACACTGGCTCTTGGTCAAAGGGACATGTTATATTCAGCGATAACGTCTTTAAACAGTCTGACAACATGAGCTCCTTGATTCGAAAGATTAGCCCTAAAAAGACTTCTCATAGACTGCGCAAAATTCTATAACTATTACCCCAAAAAGACTTCGGGAAGACAATAAATGTGAATATTGTGGAGAAATGTGTAAGTGCAACATCACGACCAATTTTAGAGTTTTAGGTCAGTGTCGGTCTAACAGATTGCCCCCTTTTGACGCGCGGCACCTACAACCAGAGTAACTCGAAGTTATAAACCCTGTAGGGCAGTTAATATCTTCCTACCACCAGTTTTCCAAACACACGCACAGGTGTATTTTAAGTCATATACACAGTTCCAAGTCAAACTTACAGTTACGGTCAAAGCATAGAGGATACATTCAATAGGAAATGACAGACTGCAACACTACCACAACTAACACAAAGTTACAAACATGAAATATCTACACAGATCAAAGCACACGTTCTACATCGTCATAAACTGTCCTGCTCATAGCGCAACATATTAGGATACACATACTGACAGAATAATCCAAATGTATGACCGTTTACTTACTTCCAATGTCAAGTCTACTGCCGCCTCCAAACGTGTACCACATTGATACAAACACTATCTGTGGCCGTACAAAAACCCCTCCTCTAACGCGCACTAGTAAGATACCTTTAATGTTTGATGTCCCAGGCAAAATTGACTCAGCTAAGATATGCCACCAGTCGTATTAGTCATAACGAATAAAACATGCACAAAATTACATCAGTAGCCTATTTCGTTTCATTTCCAAACCAGTCTGGCAAGTGTATGACTTATCTGCCTAATAAAGCACACCATTGAAACAAATATTAATTTCAAAACCAAATGATACAATGAAGGCAAATTAACCAAAGCGTTAAGATGTAGACCAATATATTATATAGGACCAAAGATGATATTACTTACTTCCAACATCAAGTCTTGTGCCGCCACCGAAAGTCCACCACAGTGATACAGACTCATAGAGACGCTGTACAAAAACCTCTTCAAGGTACAGCGACTCTGACTGACAGCAATACAGTTACTGTTACATTTAGGGGAACATTTTACCAGATCACAAATTCTGTCATGGTTAATTTCAGGTCTAAAATTTGTATTTCTTCCATCAGTACAAGAATGAATTTCAATTTTTTCACATTTCAAAAATGCAGACCAGCATTGATAGGCTAAGTTTGCCCAAACGACATTCAATCTCATGAATTGTAATCATTAAAAAGAAGACATTCTACAGTATGGCAATTCTCCCTAAGGTTTGAATGCCTTATTCCCAACAGTGGAGTCAGGTGCACAGATTGAAAAGTAAACTGGCTCCAGGTTTAGATCGCAGGTCTAGTCCAGGGGTGCTTATTGTATGACTACAGCAGTGCAATAAGGGAAGAGTATGGTTCACCTCTACAGGAAGTAATGTGTTGATACCATGTGATAATGATTTTAGCAGATCAATAAAGCCTTTTGTATTATTTCTGTCATTCTCAAACTGCTCTGATTCATTGATCCTCGAGGTTTCTCTCAGTTCAGTTGTGGATCTGAGGATTGTTTAGTCTTTCTGTCAGTAAGTAGGACCACACAGGCCTATAAGTTATTGCTGTTAGCCCAAATAAATCTAACAAAACATCATTTAGGTTTAGACTGTTGGCCTACTGAAGAGTCTTCTTTATTTCTTTTCATGAGCAGAGGGAATGGGGAACAGAAACTGGGGAGGTTGGACATATTTGCATAACCAAAGTGTGAACCTTTTGCTCTTGAGAGCTTTATATCTCAGAAAGAGGAGAACTGGAACACTGAACACCAGCCTGTTTTAGAAGAACAATCTGACAAGAATGACTTTTCTCATTAAATTCCTCTGGGCACTCCTGTTCTGTATTCCAGGTAATTTATTTTACAAACTGAAATTGATTATTTGAAATACTTTTACAATGTGTTTTACAAACTGATATGCTATGAAATGCTTGCAATGTTTCAGAATGCAGGGGCCAGATCAGTGTGACTCAAACTCCAGCAGTGAAAGCTGTTCTTGTGGGACAAACCATCAAAATGGACTGCAGAAGCAGCAGCCCCATCGCCAGCAACCTCCTCTCCTGGTATCTTCAGAAAACTGGAGAAGCTCCCAAACTTTTAATATATTACATAAACACACGTTATGGTTCAACTCCAAGTCGATTTGTTGGTGAAGGATCCAGTGGGGGGAGTGACTTTAGTCTGACCATCAGTAATGTCCAGGCTGAGGATGCAGGAGTTTACTACTGTCAGAGTGTACACAATGGCCCAGTGTTCACACAGTGATAAAGCGCTGTACAAAAACCTCCCTCAGTCAGGCTCCACATGACTGCACTGCTGCTGCAGGAGGTGCTGAAGCATCACAGGAGCAGAATGTTACACGGCACAACTCTACATGTTTGAAGGAAACATGTTTCTGCACATTTATAATGTAAACAAACAGGATGACATATCCACTGTTAAATACTGGCGTAAGATTTTAATTAGCCTATAAATATAAGGGAATAAGTTGAATTAAAAGGTGGAAAAGCAAATACAGCAGAAAGGAGATTATGCCAGGATCATGTCCAATCCAGTTCTGCTCATCATCTGAGGTCCCCTTGTTCTCATCCATCTCCCCTGGTGCACTCATCCTACTACACACTGTTCAGTCCTCTACCTGACTGTTACACAACACACTTTACCAGAGGACACTGGGCCTGTCTCCTTCTCCATCTTCCTGCTATGGTCATTATGGAGATTATGTCTCCTTATCTGGAACACAGGTTTGGGATATGCCCCAGGATAGGTGTACCGGTATAACTCCAGTATTTCTCTCAGTTTCAAGAACAAGTGTAATGTTGTACCCAGATCAAAAACATTTAAAGAGTAACTGGAGCTTTAGTGTATATTCAGTGTTAATGCTTGCACAGTGAAATGCTCAGGTTGGGTGTCCCTGTGTGATGGCTGTCTCTTTGACCTCCTGGCCAAACACTAGAGATCTATGTCCACCTTCTGGATTTAATCATCATCAGAGTGAATTTTGCCTTGCAGCTGCACATGACTGCATTGCTGCAGCTGGGAAGAACTCCAGAGTCCTGTAACAGTGTAACCGTGGCATGGCAGTCATGGCTTAAATGAACTGATCCAATACGTTTTCTCAGGTAATCAGTCATCTCAAACTCAAACACCTCAACACTCAGTGCCAGACCAGTAGAAACACTGTTGGCCTCTTTCGGGCCGGCCCACAGCTTTCCCTCTGGCATAAACTCCAGTGATTAGCCCCGGTATTCTGCTTCTGTTACTCCAGGGCCGAACTGAGGTCTTCTGGGCCATGACCCCAGTCCAGCGTCAGAGATGAAAACACAGAAAGTCTGAAGGTGTTCCACAAACAGGGGTGTCAAACACAGTGTCCACGTTATGCCAGACAATAAATGAATTATTGTTTTCTTAGTTCAATTTTAAATTCAAAACTGTTCCTCTGTTATTTCAATCATGATAATTATATTAGTAAACTCCTGCATCCATTACTGATGGTCAGAGTGAAGTCACGGTGAGTTCCACTGCCTCTTAATCTGGATGGAGTCCCAGACTGAAGTGTTGTGGCATAATAGATCAGGAGTTTAGGAGCTGCTCCAGGTTTCTGTTGGTACCAGGCTAATCGAGTGCTTGATCCCCCTGCATCAAACACATTACTGCTGGTTTTACAGTTCAGAGTGACGGATCCTCCCTGTTGAGCAGCTTTCATTGCAGGAGTCTGAGTCACAGTGACCTGTCCATATGACTCTGTTCAGAAAACAGAAAGAATTCAGAGAAATATTTAACCTTACATACGCATTTCTATTTTTTTAAATAGTATGAATTATAAAAAAGAAGCTTACTTTGAAAGCAGAGGACAAGTGTCCAGAGGAACATGAAGATGAAAGTCATTGTTGAGTTCTCCACTATGAGAATCAGCTCTTACACATGAAGTGGTGAACTCACAGGGCTATAAATAATCCCCCCAAGACTAGAACTGTGACCACTCATGCAAACTGACACATGTAGCCCTATGTAAATGATTTTCCTGAGTGAAACAGACTGCTGTGTTAACACTCAAATCTTATATATGTCCTTTGATCTCTTAGCGGTTAGAAATTATTATTATTTCATACAAAGCTACTAGTGTCATGTAAACCAGGGGGTGATGATTGACAATACATTAATTATTGTTTTGTTAGTTCTATTTTAAATTCAAAACTGTTCCCCTGTAATTAGAATCATGATTATTATATTAGTAAACTCCTGCATCCATTACTGATGGTCAGAGTGAAGTCACGGTGAGTTCCACTGCCACTTAATCTGGATGGAGTCCCAGACTGAAGTGATTTGGCATCATAGATCAGGAGTTTAGGAGCTGCCCCAATCCCCCCCAAATCCCCCCAAGACTAGAACTGTGACTGCTCATGCCAATGACACATCTACTGTATGGAAATTACTTTCCTGAGTGAAATAGACTGCTGTGTCTGCGCTCTAATCTAATATTTGACCTTTGATTGCTCTGTTGGTGGTTAGAAATGATGAAGCAGCATTATTTGCTAGAAAGCAACATACTGTCATGAAAAGCAGGGGTGTCAAACACACTGTGTCCACATTACACTTTGTAATAAATGAATTATTGTTGAATTATTGAATTATTCGTTTAGTCAGTTTGATGTTATAATTTAAAAGATTCACATCTGACAAAAGTGTTTCTGTGTTCTTCCAGTCATGATTATTACAGTCGTGTCATCATATTACACAACACTGCTCTGTCACCATGGACAGATCTCACGTGGCTTATGCTTTGGGTTCTGTGACGGACATCAGAAATAAATACAGTTCAAATAAAAATGACATCAGGTAAATGCCAAAACAATTATCTTCCTATAACCTTTTCAGACCATCAGTTTGTGGTGGAAATCTGATAATAATCAGTCTAATGTGAGATCAGTCCTATAATTATATATTAGTAATATAAACTATTAGTTTATTAGTCTTCTGCAGAAGGATCAGAAACACACAGAGTGAACCGCAAGCAGTCTGTGAGAATCGGATTAATTCTCTCAGAGGCAGTGTCTATTTAACAGTTACTTACAGAGATAAGAAGAACAGGGAGTATCCAGCACAGTATATCAGAATCAGAACCCATCAGAATCAGGTTTTATTGGCCAAGTAAGTTTGCACAAACAAGGAATTTGACTTGGTAAAGTGGCTATCAATGTGCTTACACAAAATATACATTACAACACAATACAAAACAAACAGTGCAACAGTGCAACGGTCTAAGAAGTTATTCTCAAGGACAGAAAAAACAATCACCCCAGTTCTCCTCAACTTCACATGACGTGCTTTACACAATAACACTTGCAATTCCCATAATTTCTAATACAAGATCAAGATAGAAAGATTTATTGATTCTCTCTCCTCTGTTATACTGGCCCACAGCTTATGGTAACTCAGGTCCCTGGTCTGAGAAACAGTTCTGAGATCTGTAAGGAAAACCATTCTTTATAAAAAATTATCATGAATTTTGATCATTAGTGAAATGATCAAACTGATAATAGACTATGATAAATACTGAAAAGAAAAAAACTGATCAGAGATAATGATAATTAGTGAAAAGACAAATGTGTGTCCAGACACTTCAAGCAGGCAGTGTTCTGACCCTCTCTTATATACGTACATCAGGTGGATTTCTCTCCCTCATTAAACACACATGGAGGATTTAGACAGGCATTTCTGCAGGGTTCCTTCAATGTACTCTAAATACCCTGCAGCCTATTCCTGATATTCAGCAGAGGCCCTAGTCTTATACACCTGTTCATCTCTCCCTAGTGGATTCGATCACTAACTGCATGCATGCCCTGATCATGTGAGAAAATGTGTGAGAAGGATACATACATAATATAATAATAATAATTGTCAGATTTTATTCACACACACACACACACACACACACACACACACACACACACACACACACACACACACACACACACACACACACACACACACACACACACACACACACACACACACACACTGTCTCACACCATATGCCTACTCTGAGCTCCAGCAGCACCAGTGCAGTCATGTGGAGCCTGACTGGGGGAGGTTTTTGTACGCCGCTTTATCACTGTGTGAACATATTTATACTGTTGATATAGTGGAAACTCTGACAGTAGTAAACTCCTGCATCCTCAGCCTGGACATTACTGATGGTCAGAGTGAAGTCACTGTGAGTTCCACTGCTACTGAATCTGGATGGAGTCCCAGACTGAAGTGTTTTGGCATTATAGATCAGGAGTTTAGGAGCTGCTCCAGGTTTCTGTTGGTACCAGGCTAATCGAGGGGTTGATGACCCTGCATTATACACATCACTGCTGGTTTTACAGTTCAGAGTGACTGATCCTCCCTGTTGAACAGCTTTCACTGCAGGAGTCTGAGTCACAGTAACCTGTCCATATGAAACTGCAGAGAAGACATGGAGAATAGTAAGATATATTTAACCTCCCACATATGTTCATGTATCTTTACTTTACACACAAGATCTGGGTTAAATCAAATAAAACTTACTGTGAAAGCTGAGGACAAGTGTCCAGAGGAACATGAAGATGAAAGTCATTGTTGAGTTCTCCACTATGAGAGTCAGCTCTTACCCATGAAGTGGTGAACTCACAGGGCTATAAATAATTCCCCCAAGACTAGAACTGTGACCACTCATGCAAACTGACACATCTACTGTATGTAAATTATTTTCCTGAGTGAAACAGATCGTTAGGGTTACAGTAATGATTAGTATGTACACACACATACATGTAGATGTGATTGGTGGGAAAATATTTTTCTATGAAATTGGTAGATTGGTGCAACTATAGACTATTGAACATGTCTTGGGCTCTGTAAAGTGCTTTGAGACAGTGTCTGTTGTTAATGGTGTTATATATACATTAAATAAATAAAAGTTAGTTGAAGTCTCCTGATATTTTGGCAAGGTGGTATTCTAACAATCTCATGTATAAACCAGGTGATTTCCTCACCCTCAGTGGACAGAGAGTACTAAAGAGGGTGATTTTCACTAGATGTCAGGTAGACCCATTTAGCTCTATACAAAATATGAAATAGAGATTGCACTGAAAATATGAATGATAAATATGAAATCACAATTACATTATTATTATTCAAAACCCTCTTGTAACACATTGTTGTTAATATTGTTGTAAATACATTTTTCTTGATTGTTTTTACAGATGACGATACAGTACCTGTGCTTCTGGATGAGAGCAGCTTCTTACTGGCTTTGTGATGAGAGACTCTGATGTACTCAGGTTCAGGTTCAGATGACCGACAAGCTTCTAATATGGCCTTCATCTGATCTCCATGAGGTCTAAATATGTCATGCGATGCGATAATGTTATTTTATTTACTCAAATATGAACATTCTTGGAGATGAAATAATTTCCCATGTAAATTATACAGTTGTGATGTTACAAACATATCATTTTAGGAGTTATTTGACAGAAGGGTTGTCAGTGAGCACAAGAAATGTATTATTGACATTTTCTGTACTTTAAGGATATTGTCGTAGCCCAGCTCTCAGCAAGAAGCAACAAGGGAATTATCCAAAAGCAGGTTCTTTATTAACTGTTTAAATTACAAACAAAGGTATTCAAACAAACAGAAAATGGGGTAAACCCTCCGGCTTGCACCCAGTGCTACCGGCACCTTCCCCTCTGTCTCTCTCTCTCTCTCTCTCTCTCTCTCTCTCTCGTCAGTCCTTCTTACTGACTCTTTAAACCCTTTTGTTTGACTAGATTGGCACTGATCAGCAACTAGTCAAACAATCTACAGATGAGCTTTCAATTAGGGAAAGCCCGACCTGCCTAGTCCCCAGAACACCTCCCCAGGGTCCTAAAGTCTGCCTAGTATAGGCCTGGTAAGGGAATTCACCCGTGTTCAAACCAAGTGGAAACCAAACGCAGCTTGGGGCACCACAATATACATTTCAGCATTATTAGTGCGGTGGCTTCAACTGTCTTTATTTGGTGCACCGATCATACATCTGGAAATATACCTTGAACTTAATATTGTAGATTGCACTAATTGTAAATATGAATTATAAATACGAAATCACAATTACATTATTTTTATCCAAAACACTGTTGTTAATGCATTTTTCCTTCATTTTTGTATGCATTTTTCTTGATTTTTACATTTGACCTGTACCTGTGCTTCTGGATGAGAGCAGCTTCCTACTGGCTTTCTGATGAGAGACTCTGATGGACAGGTTCAGGTTCAGATGACCGACAGGCTTCTAAAATGGCCTGGCCTTCATCTGGCCCTGATCAGTGTTGATCTTCTAATATGGCCTGGCCTTCATCTGGCCCTGATCAGTCTTGATCTTCTAATATGGCCTGGCCTTCATCTGGCCCTGATCAGTGTTGATCTTCCCAGCATCTTACACTTAAGCAGTATGAAACGAGTGAGTGGGGGTTGCACAAGAGGAAAGACAACTATGTCACGGCTCCAATTTATGAACTCCTGGTCCATTGCGCCCTCTACTGGATAAAACGATGTATGACCATCTTGGGCAGGTGCAGCATGAAAGTAATATTTTAATGTTTCAATGTTAAAGTAATGTTTATGCGAACTCGTTCCTCTTCAACAGATACCAAATGTCTTTACAAAAATCATCATTCTTGTGTGTTAGTCTGATCTTTAATGTTCCTTCCAAAGTAAGCAACACAAATATTTATTTTCTACCTGAACTCTCCTCCAGTGGAAAAACTCTCCTTCGCTGTGCCACGTCCTTCTGACACGCGTACAGTAAAGGATGACTAAGAGCAGTGCAGATAGGATCAAACTCCCATAGATATGTCATGGTTCGTATATCAGACTCCCATAGATATGTCATGGTTCATATATCAAACTCCCATAGATGTGTCATGGTTCATATATCAGACTCCCATAGATGTGTCATGGTTCATATATTACAGTATTGGCCACAGCCATTGCTCTGTGTGGGCCTCTCCCTCTGCTGCTGTACAAAATGAGCAGAATATGTAGGTTGGGGAGAAGACTTTATTCCTTGCTAGAGATAGAGAAAATTTGATGTCCATTTAAAGAGGTCCATTTTTTTTTTTTTTTTAAATGAAGCTAAAGTAGTTGTTATGGAGCTGTCATGGTAAAAAGTGACCGGGTGCCAAAAAGAGCCCGGGTAATGTAATATTGGCTTTCGAACAACTCTTGAGTGACAGTTGCTATACCAACGTTAGCATTACGTCACCCGGGCTCTTTTTGGAAGTCAGACTACCTCAATAACAAAAAAACAAAAAAAAAGACTACCTCAATAACGCGATTTACCCCAGAGCATCTCGCATTATACTTCGCTACCTGAGACCAGCTTGCCTGTATTTTACCTGCAATAAACCATGTGCTTGATGTTTGACTGTGTTAGGAAAGTTGTTGACTCACAAGTTTGTTATAGTGTCAAAGTAAGTAAATTTCAACCGGTTAAATCGTCGCTAGCATCTCGTTACCGATTAGCAATTCCTCCGTTAGCTGGGGCACATTATTTTGCTTAGTGTATAGCTAGCAAGCTAGTATGAACTCTCCCAAGTTTTTCTAAATAGGCCTATATCAACAAATAATGGTAGATCTTAAATTATTTAAGATGTTAGCAAATGAACTGGCTGGCTTGCTAAAAAGGTAGATGAACAAGCACCGTATATTATTTAAGATGTTAGCAAATGAACTGGCTGGCTTGCTAATAAGATAGATGAACAAGCACCGTATAGTATTTAGGATGTTAGCAAATTAACTTGCTGGCTTGCTTAAAAGGTAGATGAACAAGCACCATATATTATTTAAGATGTTATTAAATTAACTGGCTGGCTTGCTTAAAAGGTATATGAACAAGCACCGTACCGTATATTATTTAGATTTGAGCAAATTAACTGGCTGGCCTGCTAAAAAGGTAGATGAACAAGCACCGTATATTATTTAAGATGTTAGCAAATTAACTGGCTGGCTTGCTAAAACGGTAGATAAACAAGCACCGTATATCAGTATATTTTCTCCTTTTTATAAAAACGAATTTCTACTCCAAACAATTTCAATTGAAATGCAAATGATTATGTAAATGGCTAAAATGGAACACTTTATTTACCGGGTAAAAATGTGTTTAGCCACAATATATAGCGATTCAAAAAGTAGTATTGACTACAAATGTTGATGTACAGCAGTGGTCACCAAACTTTTTGGGCCAAAGATCACGACCTCTGCCGTGGTGACAGGCAAGATCTACCTATTGAGGCGTTGAGAGAAAAAGACTGTCCAGACTCCAGACAGTACTTACAACTTAACTTTTTATTTAGCCTAATTGTAATTGAATGGAATTAAACACTTTGGTCCAGCTTTCAAATTGATGTGACCAAGAACACACTAAATCACTTAATTTCAGTGCAACATAAAAAGGAAAATATTTGTTAACCGCACACAATATGAACAAGAAAAAACACATTTGCAATGAGCAGGCTGGATATGAACTGCTTTATTTATCAACTGAAGTTACAACACAACACTGACAATCTTTGTTTTCAGATCATTTGACAGTTGTTTTGAGGCCCCCATGTTGCCACTCTTCAGAGGAGAATCAAGGAGAAGCACATCTTGCAATTGGCTACCTTAGATAGTTTTTCTAATGATTGAATGGAATTGAAGGCTTAACAAGCTAATCAGACTAATTATGTGTTGCAATTATTCAGTATTGAGTAGTTACAGGTATTCAAATCATGAAAATGATTAGGGTGCCTAAATATTTGCACAGCCTATTTTCACATTACACTAAATATCTTTGTCTGGACTAAATATCTTTGTCTGGAAAACACCCTAGTATTCAGTTTTAACTAGAAAATGAATAATATACCACTGTGATCTTTTTTTGTTGAAGACCAAAGTCCATAAGTAAATTATCATAGCCAAAACTTTTAATACGACAGTGTGCGTGCATATTAATATTTCGAAAACCAACGCGGTAATTGGAATGAAGTGGGAGTGGCCGATAACTAACATACGCGCAAACGTACTCATGTACCGTGTCACCTTTAACATTAATATTAATATATTCGTTTTTGTAACAAACTGGCCGATAACCAACATAACAATGACAAGAGAGCTCGAGGATGTTATGCACGCGAGTTGAGCCTAGTTGCGAGCTGTCAGACGAGCTGTCAGAATGTTGGAAATCTCTCTACATTGGGCAGACATTCTGCAACTTTACCCAATCCGACAGTACCCAAAAATGACCAACAAACACCAACTGCTGCCACACGCTGACCCAACTGTTGGTGTTTGTTGGCTTTTGTTGGAGAATGTTGGCGTTTGTCGGGGCAGTGTGCAAGCTGCTTTAGAAGGGGCATTTAGTGGGAAGGGCTAAATTTGTGAGAAATCGTTGGTGATTACATTCACATCAACTCTACGGACATCCTCGGATTTAAATAGCTGGCGTTCATGAACCAGGCGGAGATCTTTTCTGACGTTGGTCTTCCGAAGTCCGTAAGAAAACATTCCAGAAGACACTTCAGAACATTTTCACATTTTTTTTTCTTTTTTCTGTATTTAACAAAATAATAAGTTTGGAGATCGACAGGGAAGGTCTTCGAGATCGACACGTCGATCGCGATCGACGGGTTGGCGACCTCTGATGTACAGGATACCGGCAGGTGTAGCTAAAATGGAATACTTAATAGTTTTAGGCACAATATTAAGTGACTAACAAGTAGCTGATGGCTTTCGAACGACTCTTGAGACTGACCAAAAAGTGCCCGGGTTACGTAGTGTCCGGGTTACGTAATGCTAAGCGTTGGTATAACAACTGTCACTCAAGAGTCGTTTGAAAGCCAATATTACATCACCCGGGCTCTTTTTGGCACCCGGTCACTTTTTGCCATGACAGAGCCTCAAGGCCTTCTGTGTAGTCATCTGTGCTTCAGCTCCAGGAAAGTGTGTGTGTGTGTGTGTGTGTGTGTCATTCTGATGGGGATGGATCAGGGGACTGTTGCTCGTGCGATCTGCAAAGAACTCACCCATCACAAACTTCACTCTCGCTAACTCTACTCAATTCTACAACCTACTGTACTCTACACTAGACTTCTCTACTGAACTCTACAGACTTCATGTTACACACTTCTACACAGATAGAACATCTGATCACCTGTAAACTCCATACTTAAGGAAGTGACATCATGTTGTGTGTAGGAGTGTACAGATGTGTCTCACCTGTTTTACTGTAAACCCCCTCTCACACACACTCCTGTAGGAATCTTCTTCCTCCTCCATCCACCTTTCTGTCCATTCCTCCATCCATCCATCCATCCATCCATCCATCCATCCATCCCCCTCAGAGACACACACTTCTCTCCTTTGAGAAGACTTCAGTCGGCTTTACAGAGTCCATCATCACTGCGTCTGTGCTAGAGGTGAACTGGACAGAACGTAAACTCAAACACACCTACGCCCGGTCCCAGTTCAGGGGGACATGCAGAGAATCATAGCGTCTGCACAGCGATGCATCAGCGCCTGCAGCTCCAACAGGGGTCGCCCCGAGGCAGTTGGCAGGTCAGGGCAAGGAAGCGGCAGCAGGGGCTATGCTATATGCTATATGCTATATGCTATATGCTATATGCTATATGCTAGAATAGTGCAACACGGGTTACATTGGGCCGGGCCTCAGCCCAGCACATACACTCTTCAGTTTTATCAGGGGCTCAACCTCACCACATCCATTTTCAACAATGTATATATATTTTACACTTCTCAGCACTAATAATTCAAACAATTACAAAAACATGGGTAATACTTTATATCGAATGGCAGTAGTGCATTAGTTCACAGTGAAGTAATTATCAACAAAACATTTATATATCTTTGTAAATGATTAAGAAATGCTATGTTAATATTACTTAAAGAAGTTGTGCACCATTTCTAAACCAAGTCAGAATATAAATATTCTGCACATTTTTAGCCACATATTACCAGGTGAGCTATGAATGCTTTGAAAGATTTTTCTTCCTTATTCCTTTATATCGCTATGAATGGTTATAAGCAGTTCATAATCACGTTTCCACTGCTTCCATTAGGCCTAATAACCCTAGATTGCTTACAGTGACTGTTATGTAGCCATAGAATATTGTAACGTGCAAGGTGTAGTGAAGCTTCCGTGTACGTAACTAAAGAGACTGAGTTGGTTCCCATCATGCTATATGCTAGAATGGTGTGGATAACTGTTGTGTTACAATTTAGAATTCTGTGTGTATCTTTTGTGTCCAGGTTAACGTGAATGTCTGTTATTATTTAGTCTGTGTGCTCTGTGGTAATGCTGTGTGTGTATGTTAGCTCCTTTATTAGTTAGTCATTTGTGTACCATCATTGTCTTTGTTATGTTTAGAATACACCTACCTGCCATTCCTGCCTCACTGTATCCTGCTGAATGTGCTCAAAAATGAAAGACTTGAAGAAAGCCAAAGCAGTCGACTTTGTCTTCTTTGAGTTTGATCCAATGACAAGTTATTGTTACACCAAGTAGGTTGTGAATAACAAGGCTTTCACAGTGAAGCACATCAGATAGGTAACACACACATAGACTAGTAGAAACAAGAGGGAGGTCTTACTTTGACATAGCAACAACACTGATGGTGCACAGATACACTAACTAACACAGGGGCTAACACAGAGGCATTTGCAACATAACACACAGACGGGAATGATAACAGTTACACATGCCAACATTAGACACCAAAGGAAGACTGCCAGGGGGGCTCCAAGCCTCAGGCCGTGTGCGGTGTGTGGCTTAAGACTTTCAAAAGAGGTTGAACACCAGGACCACTAGACCTCTGAGTGCTTAACGTGGACTAACCACTAGGGGCCCTCAGACCCCTCAGCGCTTACAATGCGAGGGCTAGGTGTGCATTCTTAAAATGAATTCATGGCTAGGTGTGGTCTCTTAAAATGCATTCTTCAAAATCTGACGCCCTCACCCACTTAATCAACATCTGTACATAAGGTATTATGAACACGATGGGCTTATAAGTTTTCATTAATGCATACCAAACAAATGAGAAATTAACACTCAAGGGTGGAAAGTTGTAGAATGAATAGAAAATTCTGGTAGAAAATTAGTAGTAGAGAAAGATGGATAGGCAAAGGAAGACATACATTTCTGAGAGAGAAAAGATAAGAGTCTGTGTGTGTGTGTGCATACTTTCCGTGTCTGTGTGTGTTACTCTCCATGTCTGTGTGTGTGTATGTGTGCATACTCTCCATGTCCCTTAGTGCAGTGGGTTGAGATTCCTCCACAGTAGTCTCCATCAGGCCCAGTTGGAGAGGTGAGTGAAGCGTATTCAGTAAGGGCTCCAGGCCTGCCCTGTCTCTCTCACACACACCTCTCTCTCTCTCGAACACACACACACACACACACACACACACACACCTCTCTCTCTCGAACACACACACACACAACTCTCTCTCTCTCGAACACACACACACCTCTCTCTCTCTCGAACACACACACACACACACATCTTCAAAACCTGATCCGACTATGGTCGGTTACGGTCAGCTACGACAGCGGCCCTAGCAGCTGCAGTGTACTTCTCGTATTTAACTTTGTGCAAGGTGTTGTAGTGGCGACGTATGTTGAAATCTTTCATGGCTGATAACGTTTCTAAGCAAACTAAACACATGGGTTTGCCTTTAAATTCTGTGAACAGATAATCTGCTTCCCATCTCTAGTGGCATTCCCAAACTGTGTGAGTTGGAACTGATGTCACACACTTAGTCCAGTCGTCACGGCCGGTGAGGCCAGAGGGGTGAATTCAGGACCCAAAAGCAGACACAATGAAACTGAGGTTGTGAAAAGAGATGTTTAATGAGTCTGTCCTTAAAACAGAAGGCCAGGCAAAAAGATTGTCAGTCAAAGACAGTTCAGAGTCTCAGTTCTAACAGTCACCAAACACACAACCCAGAGGTGCTGAAGAGCATACAGATCTCAGAGTTCAAAAACCAGACAGTGGTCATACACAAGAGCAGAGTTAAAAAACAGACAGTGATCATATATAAAAGCAGATTTCAAAACCAAACAGTGATCATATATAAAAGTAGATTTCAAAACCAGACAGTGATCATATATAAAAGCAGATTTCAAAACCAAACATTGATCATATATAAAAGCAGATTTCAAAACCAGAGTGGTCATATATAAAAGCAGATTTCAAAACCAGACAGCTGTCATATTCAGATTTCAAAAACAAGGCAAAACTCTCAGACCAGGCAAATACAGATCAAGATTTCCAACAAAAGGTCAAAAATATCAAAAACACCAAGATTCAGTTCAGTTACACATTCAAACTGATCAGAAATTAATATCAGTTAATTTAAAGTTACAAATACATGGAGGACTCTAAGTTATTTATAAATGGAGGGGATTGTTAGCTCCAGAGGGGGGTCACCTGCAGTCTACAGGGATCAGAATTCCCATGTTTCTGAGATCTTTATGACAGGCAAACAGTGGTCAAACAAGACACAACTCTCAGACCAAGATTCAGTTCAGTTATACATTCAAACTGATCAAAAATGAATATTCTAAATATTCTACACATACCTCAGAGAAGACATGTGAAACACTCAAACATTCAGAGAGTTTGAACATACCTGGCTGCTCAGAGGATGATGGATACACACACACACAGAGTGTGGGAGTCTCTGGCTACAGAATACTTTAGATGCTTTTTGCTGTTTTGCCCTTAAATACCCAGTTTAGATTAGTAAGATTCCGTTCAGTTACACATTGATCTAAAATGAATAATCCAAAGTTACAAATAATCACAGACGATCACATGGAATTTTGTGTTTACAATGATAGGGATCATTCAATGAGGATTCATACATGGAGGACTCCAAGTTATTTATAAATGGAGGGGGTTGTTACCTCCAGAGGGGGGTCACCTGCAGCCTACAGGGATCAGAATTCCCATGTTTCTGAGACCTTTATTAAAACTCATCTATTCAGCTGCAGGACTGAGACCACTGACCATCTGTGTGTGTGTAATGTTTTACAAGAAGTGTTTTCATGAATTTCATGAACTTTCATGAGTTAAAGGCTGAGAATCAGCTTTTAGTTTAGCAGATTTGGTGTGGGGTTTTGCTCTTTGAGTGTCAAATGTTGTGTGTAGACAGTTTTAAAATGGTAAATGCTTAATGGAGGCTCGGATAAAAAGTCAACCATGTATAAAAACTCAATGACGGATGGGATAAAGACTACAAAATAGGTATTGAGACAGTAACAAATGCAATAAAACAGCTTCTTGTAGGATTAATAGTCTCATGAAAGTATATGCACAAAGATAATTAGTACAGGAAGTAGTACTAAAAGCTGATGATTTTGTTTGTAAGCAGTTTTTAAAAATTAATACTAAAAGAGAAATACTTAATGGACGCTGGATAGAAATCTGGCTGAATGGCAGAGTTTCATTCAAGCTCTTTCTACACTCTTATGATTTGTACTTGTGTGGTTCATTCTGTGGTTGCGTCCTGAAACCTAAAATATGTATTTAAAGCAGAACACACTTCTTTTCTTCCCAGTTTTTCATTTCATTTCTCAGTTCATCTATTTCTGAACCATGTTGACCCTTTAAAGCTTCAAAATCCTTTTTGTATTTTTCTATGAATTCATTGTGTTCCTCTGCTTTCTTTCGGGCCTCATCCTCACATTTTTTAATAAACATCTCAATTTTCTTTTCATTCTGTTCTTCAATTTCCTTTATCTTTCTCTTGAGCTCTTCCTTTCTGTCTTCATCCTCTTTCTGTCTCCTTTCCTTTTCCTCTTCCTTTTCTTTTTCAAATTCTTCCTGAAGCTCTCTGATCTTCCTCTGGCTCTTCTCGTCCTCTTTCCACCGTCTTTTTGTTTCTTCTTCTCTTGTTTTAGTCCACTCTCTTTCTTGCTCTACCCAAGCACGCTTCATCTCTTCTATCTTTTCTGCATGTTCGTTCTCCATTCTCTCTCTTTCTTTCCTTTCTTGGTCTCTTCGCACTTCTTCTTTAGAGACCCTTTCTTTTCTTACTTTTTCCTTCTCATTTTCAAAGTCTTCTATCATTTTCTTTTGCAATTTGTCCCACTCCTCTCTCTCTTTTTGTTTTTCTATCATTGTTTTATCTTCCAACTCCCTCAACTCTTTCATTCTCTTCCTGTGAATCTCCTCAGTCAGCTCTTCAGCGTCCTTCACTCTAGCCTCTAACCTCTGTCTCTCCAGATCCTCTTTCTCCTTCCTAGACCTCTCTTCTTCATCCCTTCTCCTTCTTTCTGCTTCTTGTCTTCTCTCTAATTCAGATCTCTCTTTTTGTCTTTGCCTCTCAATCCATTCCTCGTGTTCTTTTGCTGCTCTCTCTTTCTCTTCTTTCTGTTCCTTATGCTTTCGCTCAACTTCCTCTAAGGTTCTAGTCCATGACTGTCTCTGGGTCTCCTCTGCATCTCTCCTCATTTTATCCTCTGCTTCTCTCTCATTTCTTCCTTGAGGTTTCTTGATGATGTTCTCCTCTTTTTCTCTCAGCAGCTTCTCTCCCTCTTTTCTTTCCCTCTGTATTTCTCTTGTCTTTTCGTCCTTCATTGCTCTTGTTTCCTCAACAAATGTTTCCCATAGCTGTTGCTTCTCCTCCTCAATTTCTAACTCCCTCTCTCTCATCATGTTCTCAAACTTCTCTTTAATTGCAGCTTCTGCCTTTTGGAACATCTCATTGGTGTAACAACCCACACGGTTCTTCTCCACCATCCTGTCAATTTTTCCCATCAGCTCAGTCACCTGTGTGCGATTCCCTTTATCTTTGTTATTGAACACATGATAACGCCCTTCACAGTCAGAGATTAGTTGTTGAACTGAACCATCATCATTTTCGATGTACTGTTAGTAGTCTTTAGAGGTGGGTATGTGTCATAATTGGAGTAATGAGGGGTCATAAAGGTCATAAAGGGTTATTAATATGACAATTTGGATGGATGGTTAGTTTTGATCTAGCTTTGGGTGACAGCTTGCTTGTCATTTTGGATGGATGAGACAGGTCCTCGGCCCTTTCTCCCCCCTCCACACAGGCAGTTGACCCCCCACAAATGGTGGGAATCGCTTTGATAGTAAGGTGTTATCTGAGAGGGTGAGATTTTCCCGGCGTAGCAATGGTGTTTCTGACCAGGTGTATCCTGTTGGCATAGCAGGGGTCAGGAAGACTGGCTGGTCTAGGCGTGAGCACGGGGTTGATAACAGAAATTTGGTGTTGAATGATGTCGTAAACCGGGGTTACCCAAGTAAGCCATATGGCTTATCAAAAAGGGTGATGAATAATAAAAAAAAAAGCAAATGGCCTCACCACACACACACACACAAACACACACACACACATACACACACACACACACACACACACACACACACACATGACGTCGTGAAGACCGACCCAGTAAAAGGGTTGGGTTTCTTTTAGCCTGTGTATAAAGAGTCTAGATGCCAGATCTACAAAGCTACGAGTTAAAGCATTTGAGATAGTGCTAAAAAGACTATAATGGCTGCTGCAATGAATAGTGGTTCAACTGTGACCACACCGACTAGCATTATCAGTAGGGACTCTGAAATAACTGGCGCGCCTAGAAAAAGAACAAATCCACAGGCTTGTAACACTAGATTGGTATTATCAGTACCAGGTAGTCTGAGATATGAATGGCCATTACCTGACGGTCTCATAGCTGGCTATATTTTTGATGATACAGAGCGCTGTGTGACACTATATAAGTTGGCCGAGCCAGGGCTGGCATTTACAAACGATATGCCACATATTACCTATAGTGCTGAGGGCTGGAAAATGTCTAGGGCTAAAATCTGGAAAGACATGGGTATGGCGAAAGCGGATGGGGATCGTGTTTTCAAGAATATTGATACCTTGTTTAAATGGTTTCTGCTTGAAGACCGCCTCGCGGGGGTTAAAATACGGTTATTCTGATATCCATGATGTGGATAGCGTCACAGGGAGCCCCCCTACAGTGACGTACACACCCCCTTTTCAAACGTTGAAAAAGGGGGCTCAACCGATCCATGCCGTTACAGAAATTACCATGCCTTCTACGACTACTGGCCTCACAACAGCAATGATGGATTCCGGAGCCGAAACAGTCAACGAGACTATGGAAGACACAGCCTCCGAAACCATCGTTACAGCAGCTGACCTACCATCCGGAATCGATCAGGAGTGTATATACATGACTTCGGAAGACGAGGCAGATGGTGAGGCCGCAAACTCCACATCGCCTGATGACACCCCAATCATGATGACCCGCAGGATGCCTAGCAAGGGGCCTACAACCTTTGAATTGCCCATCAGACGGAATGCGACCGGGGGGACGGGCAACTATGCGGCTTGGGCTACGTGCAACCCGGCTGTTTTCAGCGTTGCTACGGACTCATCAAGCAATGATATCAGCGCAGGCGGTTCAAATGGTATGCCGCCTACCGCCATAATCACAATGTCAGAGCTATCACCCAAAATCATCAAAGCATGTGTATTTGTCATGTTAAATCGTGTTATCACCAAAATGCTACAGGAGGTTTGTAATGGCTGTGTTGTGGATCATCCGAGCCAACTACAGCATCGATGTCTTTTTGAAGAGGCCTCGATGTTCTATACCGACAACAGCGACCGGGTTAAAACCAGACTTTATCAAACGTCTATGTTGCAGGTCCTGACACACGTCTGTACTACAAAAGGGGTCATACCACTCAAGCTAAGAATGCTAGGGGCGGTGGATATGATCCTCTGGGAGCTGGCAGAGTGTGAGGTTGGTGACTACTACATCGACGCGCCTTACGACTTCATCGACGGTCGCATTGGAGCCGTTATTACAGCAGCGATGGACGCATGCTGGCGGCTGCATTGAAGTATCACTCGCGACCTGGAGGGTCATGAAAAAGCAAACCTGAACACTGCTCCAAGATGGGGAATTATCTAGATCGAAACAAACGGGCAGCTGAGCATGTCAAGAGACGTGTGAAATATGAACTTTATGCATTGTTGTGTAATACAATAGTTAGTGATTCACGATATATTACTACAACTTTTGCAGTGTCTAGACAGCGACTACTTGGTCTCAAAAAACAAATGTGTGCAGCCAGGACATTATCTACTGATTGGGTAGATATTGTACATAGAGGCGCTAATGTGACAAGACCGTGGCATATTTCATTACGGGTCATTTTAGAACACCTGATCTTGGGTCATCAGGGTGATTTCAAGCTGGGTCATATCATTGTTGTATGTACATATGTTGTCGATATATGTACCGCTAATCTGAGTAAAAGTAAAACGAGTGATGTTTACACAATAGTAGAGAGTTTGGTTGATACGCTGGTAGATAAACGTTCTGACACATGTATTACATTTTTAAAATATTTGGATAGTTATTGTAGATGATCACATTATTGTAAAAAGGTATCTCTGCCTATTTAATAAAACCATATGCTTGTATACAGTGTTGTGTCATTTGTTGTCAGATGTCTAACATGGCAGAACTTCTGAAAGCCGCTTACTACGATCCTTCAAGCGAGGGTTGCTACGGTGGCCGAGATCGTTTGAAAAACGCAGTGTTCAATGCCACAGGGGTCCAGGTACCAGCGAGCCAAGTGTCAGAATGGTTAGCGGGTGAGGAGGCCTATACACTACACAAAGCCACACGGATTAATTACAAAAGAAACAGAGTCATAGTATATGGTATAGACAGACAATTTCAAGCAGATCTTGTGGATATGACTATGTACTCAAAGGAGAATGACAACGTTAAATTCCTGATGACGTGCATAGATGTCTTCAGTAAATATGCGTGGATCCGTGTTTTAAAAACCAAGACTGGGGCAGAGGTTGCTAGGGTATTTGATGATATTTTAAAAGAGGGCCGTGTGCCTCTGAAAATACAAACAGATCGGGGGAAAGAGTTTTTCAACAAACATTTTCAGAAAGTGCTGAGTGAACACAGCATACAACATTTCGCTACAGGGAGCGAATTAAAAGCCAGTGTTGTTGAGCGTTTCAATAGAACTATTAAAAGTAGAATGTGGCGGTATTTAACATCTGCCAATTCTAAACGTTATGTGGATACAATACAAGATCTGGTGTCCTCATATAACAATAGTAAACATCGAAGTATCAAGATGCGGCCTAGAGATGTATCGCGAGAAAACGAATCACAAGTGTTTAAAACATTATACGGTATGAAAGATGCTAGTGACCCCATTGTGTTTAAATACAAAACAGGTGATATTGTCAGGATATCGAAAGCCAGAGCACCGTTCACCAAAGGTTATGAACAATCATTCACGCATGAATTTTTCACCATAACAGAATGTGTAGCGCGAAGACCACCGGTCTATAGGTTGAAAGACTATGACGGGGATATAATAGACGGTTCATTTTATGAACCAGAATTACAGAAAATACATATTGATGTCGATAAACCCTTTAAAATGGAATCTATTTTAGAAAGAAAAAAAGAGGGGTCGATACATATGGTGTTAGTGAAATGGTTGGGCTGGCCTAGTAAGTTTAACAGTTGGATTCCTGAAAAAGACGTGGTTAACATTTAAAAGCCACGGTTTGGGGGCAGCATAACTCATTGACATCAGCGAAGTTATGGATGACGGAGGTTTTTATGTAACGCTGCCGTGTAATGCATCTCAGAGTGTGTATAGCGACAATGAAATTTCCAAGTATCGAACTAATCTAGCTAGAGCCCTATTAATGAAAGGCCAATGGGAGGTAGGGTTATGTGAGTTTCAATATCCACGAACATGGGAAACATTTAGTCATGAGGATGCTAGGATAATCCTCACTGACAAAGTAAGCAAGGTGTCAACAGCCTTCATTCTGCGTGTGGGGTATTACGCAAAAATCCCTGATATACTTGACGAGATCAACAAACATACAAATGCTTTTGGTATAAAATTAGGTTATGATGATATTGTCAACAAGATATTTATTGTTGCAAAACAGGAGATGACGCTAGTGTTTTATGGGAAGCTCAGTAGAATTTTAGGCTTCGACGCGGCAGTGGTCATCGATCCAAACGTGACCTCTAGCAAGGGCAGAAAATATGCAGAGCACGTGGCTGATTTGTATGGTGGTGAATATGCATTATTTGTATATACTGACATCATAGAGTATCAAATCGTGGGTGATCACTTTGTGCCCCTCCTAAGATGTGTACAAATAAGCGGTAAAAACAAAGATACAATCACTATCAACTACGACAAACCACACTACGTACGTGTCTCTAAAAGACATATCAGTGATATAGCCATTGAAGTCAAGACGGATCAGAATTACAACGTGCCTTTTAAGTACGGGAAGGTCGTTGTAAAACTCCATTTTAGACCTGTGAAACAGACACATCATTTTTAAAACAATGAAGCCCTTCAGCATAGCAGCGGACCCTCAACGATATGTAGCCTATTATCATAACCAGGCTGGTGGCTTTATGCCAGGGTTTACTGGGGGGACCACTATGTATGGGGCTGGTCTTGGGGGGTTATTCAGGGGGCTTTTTCGCATGGCTATGCCTCTATTGAGAAAAGGAATCGGGATTGCTAAACCACATCTAAAAGCTGCTGCTAAAAATATTGTTGGTGATGTCATATCTAGGGTTGTGAATCATCGTGGAGACCAAGCCCAGGCTGGTTCAGGCATGCTTGTGATGAGTCGTACCAGGTCGAAAAGACCTCCAGGGGTGCGGCGTGTCTCGACAGCAATAAAAAATAGGGGCAAACCTAAGAAACGCTCAGTGACTAAACGGAAGACGCCTGATGCACAACGTAGAAGCGCTAGTGTGAAAAAGAAGTTTAAAAATATATTCTGATTATGGCGCTAATACACGGATTGTCTGAAGAGTGCGTTAAGTCGGAGCTCGATCTTTTTACAGTACCTATGACCCAAACAACGATTGAAAAATCGACTTATGTTGAGATATCACCTATAACAGCTTTGTCGGATACATCGCCCCTGGAATTTTTCATTGCCGGGAATGGTGATGACTATATAGATTTGAATAACACACTTTTGTATACAAGGATCAAAATCACAAAACCGGATGGCTCGAATATTGATGCGGCTGCCAAGGTGGGGTTAGTGAATTATCCAGGTTCAACAATATTCTCACAGGTTGACGTCTCATTGGGTGATCGACTGATCTCACAGGGATCAAATACGTATCCATATCGCTGCATCATAGAATGTCTCATGAATTATGACAGACAGACTCTGGAATCGCTATTCTCGGCGGGTTTGTTTTACAAAGACACAGCCGGTCGTATGGACATAGCAGACCCCCTAGGAGCTAACATGGGGCTGCGGAAGAGAGCCACATTCACAGCAAACAGTAGAATTGTAGAACTATTAACCCCCATACATAGTGATATCTTTTTTCAAGAAAAACTGATGTTGAATAATGTGGATATCAGAATCAGATTGACCCGGGCAAAGGATGAGTTCTGTCTAATGAGGGCTGATGATGTGGACTATAAAATTAGTATGGTTTCGGCGTCACTATTTGTGAAAAAAGCATCTGTATCAGCAGCCGTAAGACTTGGACATGCGCATGCCCTACTCTCTGCAACAGCTAAATACCCGGTTGACCGGGTCTGTCTAAAGAATTTCTCAATACCCACTGGTACTAGGGTTGCCAATCAAGAAAATCTCTTTCTGGGGACCTTACCCAAATCTATTATAATAGCAATGGTTGATAATGATGCATTTACAGGCGCCTATGATAAGAATCCATTTGCCTTCAACAATTATGATTTAGAATTTCTGGCTCTATATGTGGATGGGTTACAGCAGCCAGCAAAGCCGTTACAACCTCAGTATTTACAGGGGGCTGCTGTGCGAGAATTTTACCAGCTGGCCTTAGCCACAGGCAGACATTTAAAAAATAGGGCCATGTTGATAGACCGTGAAGATTTTTTACATGGTTATACCCTATACGCCTTCAATCTCTCACCTGACGAAGAGTGTGGTCAACATCTATCATTAATTAAGTCGGGTAACATCAGATTAGAAACCCGATTCAGGCAACCACTACGCAGCACTATAAATGTAATAGTTTATGCCATATTTGACAGTATAATAGAGGTCTCAAATCGTAGACAGGTACTAATTGATTATTACTGAGGCCATGAATACACTACAACTATCGGCGATTATGGCGAAATTTTCCAAAAACAGCCATTTCCTTGGGGTTTTAGCATGCGATCAACTACCTCGCAACCCATTACAGCGACTACCGGTGTCTGTTATAATCAACACCCATAACTCAGACCAGGCTGGTGAGCATTGGCTCGCTGTATACATAACCGATGCCAGCTCCGGCTGTTTTTTCGACAGCTTTGGTAACAAACCAAACTCCCCACTGTTCCCCACAGGCATCTACACATTTTTAAAAACTAACTGTTCTACCATACAATTCTCAAACAGACAGGTCCAAGACTATGCAGCCATCACATGTGGCGAGCATTGTGTCTTCTTTATCTATAACATGTTGAACGGTCTAAACTATATAGATGTAATGTCAAAATATTCTCATGATTTGTTAAGAAATGATAATATGGTTTCAACATTTGTGAAAAAGCTACAACCATGTAAATGTAGTTCTAATATGTTATGCTGCATCCAACATGTACAAGATGGGGCAAAGTTTTCTAACCAAATAAAACAATGAAAAAGACAAAAAACAACGGTTTAAGGGTTTTTATTGATGAAAAAATGAACATAAACATGGTTAAATGTCATATAGCAGGGTGATTTGATGCATTTACTGTTATACACAGAATACACATAATAGGCCTATTTACATATATTTCACAAAGGTTTTTTATTTTCATTATACAACACAAATACCCATAATCAATACATAATTAAAACTTCAACCACCGCGAAACATCTACATCATCTGATAAAAGGTCTGTTCTTGCTAAAACTCTACCAGGGGTAACATAACTGGGTGTTGCAGGTCTTTTCAAAGATGCAACCAACTGTTGAACTTCCCTATTAGGAACTGTGGACATGGGTATATTTAACATTCCCATGGCGCTCAGAAATTCAACCCAACCCCGAGGCCTATGTCTAATCTTCTGAGGCGCTGTGGCACTTTTTACCAAATCAATTATATGTGTTCCAGGAACAATCATCTTGTTGAAAACAAATTCACCAGACTCAGTCCAGCATGCTGTATCTTGAGAGTCAAGCATCTTCTCTAATATATGCATGGCATTCTTTTTACATCTCAAGGGTATATTTTTTAAAATGGCTACAATCTTGGGGTCATCATCCACCCCACTGTTTGTAACTGGGGTTATTAATGGGGTAGCGAGACCCGTGTTTGCCTGGTCTTGGGGTACACTTAATTTTAAAGTGTTTGTCTCGAGAGCCCCCTGTTTAACCAGTGCCAAATATCTCTGCAACAGGGCCGTATACAGTTTAGCTTTTTCATGCTGCTCCATATCGGTCCTACTCAAAACATTTTTTATAGCTGTATCCAAATCGTTTTCGGCACTCTGTCTTAGATTGGGGTGTGTTTCATTATGCTTTAAGCTATCCAGCTGTTGCTGTCGAACCAAATACATTTTCTCAGCATACTCCATCCCTTTTAACCACGTCTTGATGCTATGAGGCTAGTTATAAATGGTATTGCCACACTCAGGAGGGGTAGGATAAAACCACCCTGTTGGTTAATTGTACGTCTTTTCTTCCCCACACCAATTTTCTTATCAGCTATAAGCTTGATCAATGACTTCTTTTTTACCAATCTTCTATATTGACCGCTTGTGAGGGGAATAGTACCTCGGAGAATGTTCAATGCTACTTCGCATAGAGACAGGATTAACTCATCTGATCCTGTTTGTAAAATGACCCGCCTTTGGTGCGGTTTAGCTTTAAGTAGTTTTTTCAAAAGCGACAAGTTTCGCCGCACCAGCCCTGACATGGTTGTATTTTAACCCTTTTTCTGGATGTAGACCACCGGATGTGCTGCAAGTAAATCTGTTCTGAGTCGGAATGACTCTGGTGTCTTAGTTTTATAATCAACCATGAGGTAGCCATGCGGTTTCTCTGTAGCATCTTTAAAACACTCCATAAAATATTTTGTATTACCAGGATACATTTGTCTAGCCAAGATGGCCACTTGGTTGTTATCACGTACATTCTTAAATAATATTAGATAGTTTGTATTTAGACTGATAGTGCGGCTGGATTTACCTTGAAAAAACAGATTCTGAACCAGATATATAACACTGAGATTACGATGGTGTACATATTGTGTAAATGCCTTTTCAACTTGCTCATTACTACTGGCATCTTTCATGACATCATCAATAACCAATAAATTGTTTTTGGACACTGGTAATAACACATCGTCATCTAGGGCTTTAGGGATCCCTTGTATGAAATTAATGGGTCTCATTTTCAACAGGTCGTCATAAAGAGGCTGCCAACAGTTATATATATATACAATATTATTAATTTTATTACAAATCACATGGTCAGCATACATTATTAACATTTTTACAAAATAGGTCTTGCCCGAATTGGATGGGCCACTGACCATACATGAAAAAGGGTGTTGTAGTCTGAAATCAAAATTATTAACAGCTGTCAAACCAGTATTAAACAAAGCCATTTTTAACATACCCCACAGACAATCAGTATCCGTATGGCAGCGTTGAGTAGTCAGGACATAACACACGCTTGTTGTACACAACTCTGAAGCGCTTAACAACTAGTTTATTTTTTAGAGTGAGGTCCTTCTTATTGCGCACAATATTGTCAGCCTGGGCTAGGATGTGGTGTGTGCTGTTGCGATTGATCACGTGATGATCAACCAGGTCAATCAGTGTGTCTAACCTGATGAGTTTAGAATTTTCAGCATTCAGGGTGATGCCCTTAGCTTTCATACAAGTTTTACCCAGAGCTGTCCGGTATCCGTATGTTTTCGGCCCTCCAGAACAGAACTCCACAATATGATCGCCTACACCCAGCTCATCTGTGAGATCCCCTAAATACGGCCCTAGTGGTGGTTCCCAATCACCATCTTTTGAAACAAAAATCACACTGTCAGTGTCACAGTACAACACCCTGTCGCCTAGCCTATCCATGACATTATACAGTTCAAGCCGGGCATGAGCCGTGGTGAACGCACCAATGAATACATTGATGTTGGAGGTCTGCCCTCCAACGCCGTCAGCATGACGCCACTGTACCAAGGCCACATCCTCTGAGACAAATGAAAAATGAGTTATTTCATATTCGCTACCAAATATATGTTTCGCAAATTGCTCAGGGTCTTTGAGAATTTCAGTTGTGGGAAGATTTTCACGCATAGAGAAGCGCCCCCAAAGCGTGTTACAAAGGAGTTTGCTAATGGTTCTACGGGCAGGGTTGACAGCTATCTTCTGGGGGTTCAACCTAATCCCTTCCTTTTCAAAATAGTTGTCAACATAGGCCTGTTTCTCAACCTCCGACGTCACATGGGCTGGATACCCGCTGGACTCCTGTTTAAATTGCAGGAATTTTTTCACATAGTCTGAAAACAGCGAATCTGATGTTTGTGGGAAGTGCCAGACCTCATCAATGTTAACAACTGTATAACCCTTCTCAACAGCCTTCAACAGTTCAAGAGTGACCCAACAACCTGAAAGAGCCCTTTCAGCATTGCTATGCGCACACGGTGTAAGCTGCTCCTCCATTTCTACACAGGTGCGACACAAAGGAAACATTAACTTACCCCCGCTACGGTATGGGAGCACTGGGTGTAACAAGCCCCTCGGGGGATAGACAGTGGCTTTGACCAACCCAAAATAATTCTCAAGCGGTCCAAAATCTTTCAGAATGATCTGCGGGTGTCCTATAGGGTATGTTTTTCGAGCCTGACAATAGGGATAAAGACTTGTAAAATCAACATAGCGAATCTTTTCATCAGCTTGGGCTTTGTGATACAATTTGTAAGCATTTGTCCTACCCCCAAAAAGACTCTCTCTGGGCTTCAACCGCTCAGGGTGTATGTATGTGGTCATAAACGCAATAACATCACCATCATGTTGTTTGGCCAGCTTCCACTCACACTCCCACATGATTTCAACCTTTAACCCATAGGTCTTAGACAATGTTTGTACTTTGTCATCAAACTGCTTTCTTAGGAGGCTGTATGGTACTTTTGACAGGGGATGGATATGGTGAGGGTTGTAACGACAATCATGACCGTGGTGCATACACCCGTTAAATTCCAGCGCAAATCTCACACCACCCTCCTCATAGTACCCATCTAGGTAATATTTCCCAAACATGACCTCTCCCTCGCTTAAGGCATGGCTCACCTGAACCCCTCGGTGACTTTTCACAAATTCAAGCCATTCAATTGACACATTGGAGAAGGCTTTATGCTGATTAATGTAAGCATTGTTATGCGTCAACGCCAGTGTGTCTCTGGGGAGGAAGTGTGTCTTATACACAGCCATACAGCACGATGGTAGTGTAACTTGATTAAAGGGGTCTATGGACGTAGACTCCATGAATTCACGACGGTATTTAAGACATGCTTCACGTAGCAGAACCACATAATTTCTGCCATACGCATACAACTCCTTTTGAAAATCAAACACACCATCATGGATGCCACTGTACCACGCATCAAAACTCACTCTATCCTTGTCTGACATATTCCCATAACCATAGTATTTCTTATCAGGATAGGCCCCCACATAGTCATTGTTGTCCTTGGTGTTGAAGAGATGTGGAAAATAGCCCTTAGCGCTAGTGACCAGGTTAAAGGCAGCGGGGGTGTTAGCCAAACGCATAGGTATGAAGGAATAACTATCTATAAACCTCTGTTTGAAGCGCTCCTCATACATATATGTGACCCTGCACCCTCCCATTATCACATGTGGGGTGACCCCAATCCTAGTGAACTGCTCCAGAAGCAATATATTATCAAACCCTCCGGCATTGTGGGCCACCCATGTATGTCCAATGTACTTGGAACATCTAAAATGGTTTAAAAGCTGGCCTACACAACCATACCCCTCAGCTGTAAACTCATAACCACCACAGGTTATGGCGCACGCAAAATTAGCCCTATGCTTACCATCTTCATGGCGTGTCTCAAAATCATAGAATATATATCTATTGGCAACCGTTTGGTGTTTGATAGGTTGTATGTAGCACGTGTGGTTATCACCGGGGGTCAACCTCAACCTGCAATGGTGACACACCGCTTGGGCACACCTATGTGGTTTAGGTTGCTCCACAGACAGCATATAGCGTCGGTGACAGGTCTTGCAATATTTAGTGATATCACAAGGGGCTGCTAAAACACCTGTACGACCCCTGGGGGCTTGTTGTTTGTGCTTCTGAAAACAGTAAGCAGATTTGCAATAACGGTTGCAATCACCACAATGTCTGAACCCCCCACCCATCCTATGACAATCAATATCGTGACACACATCACATATGTATTTACATCGGTGGTACATGCTGTCTCTGTAACCAACGTAACAAAACTTACAGACCTGCGGTACACCCATGAAACCCTGCAGATTCAGAATGCCATGATAATGCTCGTTGTGTAGGTATAAATGAGCTATGACATCATTGGGTTTCTCGTCGGTCTGATAATGTAGTAATTTGGCATCAGCTCCGCGGTAGAAGACCACCACTTTAACACTGTACAGGGCCTCGAATTTGGCAATATCACTAAAACCAATCTTCTGCTGTGGGGTGAAGCCTGCACGCATCTGCATGTCTGTTGCAATAGCCTCTAATCTGTTTGACGTACTATGGGGGTTTAGATAATTTGCTAAACACATGGCAAAACACAAATTATTTGACCTGTTAACAGGGTTGAATAAGTGCATTCTTTTCTGTTTAATGACTTCATCATGTGCTAGATCACGCAATTTTCGACTGGGTCTCCCACCCCCATTTCTACAGCGGGCTATAGCAACTGTTAACTCTAAAGAATTATCAGTCAAGATGGCCGTATTACTCTGTAAAACCTTCTCAATGCCATTAATAAGATGTTCTAAACCATAGCCATTTGCAGGGGTTAGCAACACATTCACGTCACTCGTGAGACTATAACCCCGTAGTGTTATGTTGAGCACCCCATTTTCACCACCCAGAATTCTTGACACATCCACAATCCCCGCCAATGCATCATGTATATGACTCACATATGCTGCCATATCTGTGGCCACAACATCCCTGAAGTTTAAAAGTCTGTGGGCTACTAGACTGTTAAAACGCGGTCTACCCTCAATCCGATAGTCCTCCACATAACCACCCTGTCGTACCAGCGACTCTATGGCGTCACTATCCAGACTATGCCTGCTAAACACCAGAGGGCTAACAGGCCTTGGGATGCCATGACCCCTCTGTGAAACACTACTAACACCCAACACACCATCCCAACGATCATTACTAGTTGATGGTGTCGTACCCACACCAGCGTTTGGATTATTATCAACTGAAGCATGTTCATTGATAACCCTGGGTGCAACATTAATGTTCAGAGCACTTTCATCACCACTTGCATATGTATTATGTGTGTCTATGTTGGTAGCATTGTTATTTGGCCAATGTGTATTAAGCATGGCATTCATCTGTCTGATAGCTATATTCATAACAAGGCTATTACCAGCGTCAGAGCATACACTATTACCAAATGAACCCTGGTCATTGATACATCCCTGTACAATGGCCGGAATCCGTGTTGCTTCATCACCCGTTGGCTCTACACCATGTGCAGCTATGTGTGCTGTGTTATTATCAGGCCAGTGTGTATTAATCAGGGTATTCAATTGCCTTACATCTTCACTCATGGTAATGCTATTACTAGTTGCTTCATCACCCGTTGGCTCTACAACATGCGCAGCTATGTGTGATGTGTTATTATCAGGCCAGTGGGTATTAAGCAGTGCATTCAGTTGCCTGACATCTTCACTCATGGTAATGCTATTACTATGACTATGATCTAGCCCGCGTTTACGTTTGTTTGTACGCCACATGATTATACACCTGACCCCACTCAACACGCCACCATTTAAAACATACTGATGATCTCTACCCAATAATCTTGACACCAGACCGGATATTTAAAAAGTATAACCCTTATTAAACAGTTTAAATGGAGGATATCCCATACACATATACACACACACACACCCACATGTCAATACACTCTATTACATCAGAGATAAAAATAATAAACCATACAGTACACTATACCATCCTAATTGCATAAAATCATTACAAATAATAAAAGTAAACACCATAAGAGGGGGAAAAACACATAGCCATATACACATTGAGGTATGACCTGGTAGCTGTGAGGAAATAAACATGTATCAATACATAGCCATATATATCATATTACAGCCGTAGAGTCTCTTTCAATCCTAGTATGGCTCGACCCATAGCATTCCAATCCACGCTCCCTATATTATGAACTTCTCTGATAAGCGAAACCATACTTTTCACATCGAGATTTTGATTCACCAGGTTCGCCTTCACAACGCCCACATCAACAACTAATGTTGTCAGTAAAGCCTTTACGGCGCTCAGCTCACTATCCAAACTAACTCTAGCAACCCTGTCGCTACGGGCTTGGTGTGTTAAATAATTCACACGAGCCACTAATTGTCTATGCATCTGGTTGCTATTATCTACACTACCTGTATTAACCACATTAACATTGGATGTAGTACCCCGCGCATACCTTAGGGCCGTGGTTGGGGGTTGTATATCCGGGGGTTGGCGTGTCGTCACTGCTGTATGATTAGTTGCCGTGGATGTCAACAGTCCAATAGCACAGTTCTGATTGTTCACTACATCCACGTCTGTCGCCGGGTCAGATATCACAGCGCCGGTTGTTCTCTCTTCGGCTGGCGTTTGACCATCATCCCCAGGTACTGGTTCGGGCGTGCAGTACCCCGATTCACCGCCAAACACTACTTGGTCCCATAATGTGACATCTGCATCAGTCCAGCGGTAGTTGTCATCAAACACCGGCGCCAATCCTCCATTGTCTGCGTTGAAGACTTGTTCATGTATTTGGGCTTCTGAAAATAATAGACATGAATCATCTAGTTATCATGAGTACCCATGGTGTAATATAGCCTGCTAATTTGTCATTGGACCTGAGCATGTGATACACTGACATCTAGTGTCTGTTTGTGGTATAAGTTTCACTTTCACGAACAGTCAACTGTAATAACCCATTTATACATGAACATCCTTTAAAAGCCCATGTATACCCAATTATCCTTACACACAGTAACAGGGACTGTATAACACAACACACTCACCAGTCACCACTACGCCCCCCTCGTTCGCTGGTTTAAAACGTTTATTGCCGCCAGCCGGTTGTCCCTCCACGGCATCCACACTCGTCCGTTTCAATAAGTCAGCCCACGGGGTGTCTCGCGATAGTAGATCCTCGAGATATGGTCCCCGGCCCACTCGTTGTGTAAGCTCCGTAAGACCGGATAATTCTGTCGATAAATATAGAGACATTAGTGTAAATCATGTACACCTTAGATCATTAATAAAATTACAAATGTATACACCTATGGCTCGTAATTACCTGCAGATTGTCCGGGGTCTCCGTTATGGCTGTATGCTCTAATTGACGGGGTGACTAGCTCTGGTGAGACTTGAATGACATATCATACATGCATTATACATCTTCATATCATCAACATTTTTTATTTTAAACTATTTTTAAACAGACCTGGTACTTACAATACACATTATGGGTTACATCATCGCTGTTTTGATTGTTGATTATCGGCTCGGTCACTGCAAAATAGTTAATTACAGGCTAAATGTTAATTATAGCTTAAAACGCATTACACCATGTTAAACCATATTGATACAGTCAACTCACACAATGCCTCGTGTCTCTTCTCATAATTACGCACTGCTAGTCCAAACTCCTCGGCGTCTTCTAAAAATAAAGAAATAAACCTATATATTAAACAATAGTTAGTTTACAGGCATACTAGCATGGCACACTACATCCACAGAGTCATATAGCCAGCATAGCTACGTAGCTACGGGCTGATTGCGAATGATTCAACTCACCTAAATTAATACCGTCCATCGTTCGTCTGGCTGTCCTGTCGTGGTGTTTTAAGACTGTTTGAAATCCGCGCTTAAAGATCCAACGAGGGTGAAGCTGTATTTAACCACTTGGATGGATTGCCATAAAACACGCCTCACGCTGATGCGCCCAACCATGCCGCCCCTCTTAACACCTTAGTAGGCCGCGACGTGTTACGGGGCCCATCATATGACATTTCAAAATCTATATAGCTATATTTTGGACCTAATAACTCCTGGTTAAACCATGGCTGGGTTATAATCTTTAGCTGTTTACCCCGATTCCATAAAGTCCAAACACCAGTGTTTAATATCTGTACGTTTGAGACGATGTCATTTGCAACATAATATAGCCTACTCATGCCCATAACATTATTTATAAATAAATATATATATATATATATATATATATATAGCATTCTCAATATATTATAGATAGCCCTAACCATTAGACTATGAGTACCTATTAATCATATTCATTTATTAGTGATATAATTGAAAGCATGTAATAAATGAATCGGATTCTGATGTGTGTGTGTGTGTGTGTGTGTGTGTGTGTGTGTGTGTGTGTGTGTGTGTATGTGTGGGTGTGTGTGGGTCACGCAGCCTTTTGGCATCTTTTCCCAACCTTTTGAAGCAGGACTCCCCACGGATATCTCATCTTGAAACCACTAACACCTCAGAATACCCCTGTGTGTGTGTGTGTGTGTGTGTGTGTCTGTGTGTGTGTGTGTGTGTGTGTGTGTGTGTGTGTGTGTGTTTGTATGTCTTCAATGTCTCACGCTGTTTTGGGATTAAACTAACATATAGTCACATATTACACAATACCTCTGTTTTATTGTTTATAATATAACTATTAGTATACTGTGTATCTGTCTCTGTGTCTCTGTGTTTGTATGTGTGTATGTGTGTGTGTCTGTATCTGTGGGTGCGTGCGTACATGCATGTGTGTGTGCTGTTGCACTATAGCTGTTTTTGTTGCGCTACCATCTCATGAACAAATGTCTTAGGGGTCAAGCCTTACAAAACTAAGTCTTTTAGACTTGAATAAGCCGGTATCATGACCATTAGACCATAGGGATTATGTGTATATCATCTTAAAGTTTCCTATAATAGAGTGAAAGACTGCCATCTCACAGGCTGACAAGACGTTGCTATGCTTGAGCGCCTGATAACCCATATGGTTTACTTGGGTAACACTGGTTTACGACATCATTCAACACCAAATTTCTGTTATCAACCCCGTGCTCACGCCTAGACCAGCCAGTCTTCCTGACCCCTGCTATGCCAACAGGATACACCTGGTCAGAAACACCATTGCTACGCCGGGAAAATCTCACCCTCTCAGATAACACCTTACTATCAAAGCATTTCCCACCATTTGTGGGGGGTCAACTGCCTGTGTGGAGGGGGGAGAAAGGGCCGAGGACCTGTCTCATCCATCCAAAATGACAAGCAAGCTGTCACCCAAAGCTAGATCAAAACTAACCATCCATCCAAATTGTCATATTAATAACCCTTTATGACCTTTATGACCCCTCATTACTCCAATTATGACACATACCCACCTCTAAAGACTACTACTGTTCAATTGCATGAGAACCTAGATCATCCCCTTTTGTGAAAAGGATAATGGTAAACATTTCAGCCATGGCCCCAAAGGTATCTTTGATGAGTTTCAACGTCTCCTTTTCCTCTTGTGTCATCCTGTTACCAATTGAAAGAACCAGCAAGAACACATGGGGTCCAGGGGCCAGCAAGCTGAAACACCTCAGAATTTCTTTCTTGACATCTTCATTTGAGACAACTGTATCAAACAGCCCTGGTGTGTCTACAACAGCCACAGATCGGCCATGTACTTGTGCTGTGTCTTTCTGACAACAGGTCGTCACTGATTTACCCCAAGGTGCACATTTAAAAGCCTCTCTCCCCAGGATGGTGTTTCCTGTTGCACTCTTCCCAACTCCTGTCTTCCCAATCAGCACGATCCTGACACAATCTGGGGTGCTGTCTGGATTCTGAATGACTACGAAATGAAATTAATGAGAGATTATAACACCATTTCCATTGTCCATTAATAACCTTCATGAAAATGTGCAGAAAGTAATCAAAGAGAAAGCTGTTATTAACAGACTGGCCTTGAGCTAGCTCTATGACAGATTACTATGCAACACTGGCATGTTGTCTATGGGTAGAAATCTCTACCTAAACCTTTAATACCCCTAGAAACTGTGCTGTATGGGCCACATCCTGAATATCTGTGGTTTTATAACTTCTTTACACGATGCGTGTCGTGTACACTATGTACATGAAAACATTACTGAATCTAGAAGGATTTAAATATAAAATGTGGACATTACATCTCATAGATCAACACATTCAAGCACTTTAAAGGACTAAGAGGAAAGAATGTAGCATGCTTACGCTATGTTACATATATGCTGCTTGATACACTTAATGTAATAATAACCTTTTGTTTTTTTCACACCTCCTATTCCATAAATGCGGTGTGCAAACTATTCCATAAGAATAAATAAATGCAATATTATGCATGTAGATATGTCTCTGGATGTAGCCATGTCTATGGATGTAGTTGCAGCTATGGAACACTACATGGCAAAGCAACATAGGAAAGCAAAATATGTCTTACCTGGTGAACTGTTGAGCTGCTTCATCATCTCCTCAATTTTCTTTTGATTCTGTTCTTCAATTTCCTTTATCTTGTTCTTGTGCTCTTCCTCTCTCTCTTCATCCTCTTTCTTTCCCTCTTCCTTTTCTCTTTCATATTCTTCCTGAAGCTCTCTGATCTTCCTCCGGTTCTCCTCACCCTCTTTCTGCCTTCTTTCTATTTCTTCTTCTCTTGCTTCAGTCCACTCCCTTTCTTGCTTTTCCTGAGCACGCTTCATCTCTTTTATCTTTTCTGCATGTTGGTCCTCAATTATCTCTCTTTCTTTCCTTTCTTGGTCTCTTCGCACTTCTTCTTTAGAGTCCCTTTCTTTTCTTGCTCTTTCTTTCTCATTTTCAAAGTCTTCTTTCATTTTCTTTTGCAACTTTTCCCACTCCTCTCTCTCCTTTTTCTCCTTTTGTTTTTCTTTCATTCGTTCCTCTTCCCACTCCTTCAACTCTTTAATTCTCTCCATGAGTATTTCCTTAGTCAGCTTTTCAGCCTCTTTCACTCTAGCCTCTAGCTTCTGTCTCTCCAGTTCCTCTTTCTTCTTCCTAGACCTCTCTTCTTTATCCCTTCTTCGTCTTTCTTCTTCTTGTCTTCTCTCAAATTCAGATCTTCTTTCTGTTTCTTCTTCTCTTGCTTTAGTCCACTTCCTTTCTAGCTTTTCCCAATCACGCTTCATTTCTTCTATCTTTTCTGCATGTTCTTTCTCCATTCTCTCTCTTTCTTTCTTTTCTTGTTCTCTTCGCGCTTCTTATTTAGAGTCTCTTTCAAGCTCGATGAACTTCCTCAGGCTCTCCTCATCCACTGTCGGCCATCTCGTTTGTTCTTCTTTTCTTGCTTTATTCCAGTCCCTTTCCTTTATCTCTATCTGAAGCTCTCTGATCTTCCTCCGGTTCTCCTCATCCTCTCTCCGCCGTCTTTCTGTTTCTTCTTCTTCTTTTCTTGCTTTAGTCCGGTCCCTTTTCATTTCCTCAATTTTCTTTGTTTTCTTTTCCAACTCTGTCTGGAGCCTGCCTCTCTCCTCTATTTGAGCTTCCACAAACATATCAGTGGTGAAACATTTGTCTGATTCGTCCTTAATCTTCATGAGCATTTCTGATATCTCCTCATGCCCACCCTCCTGGCTAAGCACAAAGCAACCTATAGGAAATTGCGGCTCTAGATTTTTTCTCTCTTGCTGACTATCCTGTAAAGGTTTGAGTTTGGAACACGACACATTTGTGTAGAGTATCATAATATAGTCATTCACACGAGGACCAAAAATGGATTGAATCATCTGTAACTCCACTTTGTCTTCATCAGTAAAGGGACCCTCAGGCAGAGCGAGTAGGAAAGTATTGATCCCAGGTGCACACTGGGAGATGGAACGCTGGCACATCTGTCGCAGCTCTTCTAGTGAGAGAGCTGTTGTGGCAAGAGTTGGCACTTCAACCAGAGTGACAGCGTATCCACATACTTCAGCTTGCCTCTTCAAAAAGTCTGAACTGAGATTCTGCTTTGGGTGAGACTTTGATAGTATGATGTTGCAGATGGATGTCTTTTGGATTCCTTCCCTCCCAAACAGCATCAAATTCATCAGTGGCAAAGATGCTGAGATGGCACGGAAAGAAAAAGAAAAAGTAGTAAACACAATTAATCAACCTGTCTGTCATTTTACACTGGATTTCACATTCAGCTATTTTATTGCATACGTCAACATTTGTCATTGTGTAATCTGTAGTCTAAAGAAGTAAACTGCAGAATGCTTTGCAAACTATGTTAAAAATGTGGCACTTTCTCAATTCACCATATCTGCACCACCATTTTAATACATAATAATATAGTACCATTTTTAACGGAGGGTATTACAATGCCTTTCTACTATCAGTATTCAGTGCAGTACTAGACACGACAAACTCACATTGGAATTTAACAGAGTGACACTAACATGCTATGTTGTCCTTACTTAATCATTATTATTGTAGAAGATGAATACAAATAATCAAAGATGCAGCTTGCAGTTTTGTTTTTCATATGTTCAGCAAAATATGAACACTTATTTTCATCTGGTGCCTCTGATGCAGGAAAACCCATCAAACAACATAGGACTCACAGAGATGTGATAAGCTTGCTGGTGCTGACTTCAATCAAATTAAACAAAATTTCAATTGAATCAAGTGTCTCAATCAAGTCTCTCTTTTATACCTTTCTCTGCACCTCTGTTGCTCGTGGGAGCAGTAAATGGGCTTCCCATCCTTGCTCTTGTAATAAACCAAGAACACAAAATCCAAAAGAGTCTTTGCACTGGTCCAAAATAGTATTAGTAGTTGTGAACAAATTCAAATAAATAAAGATATGCAAAACAACCCTCAGGAACATGTTCCAAGCCCATCACATGGGTTTAATATTTCACATATCACATACTGTACGGATTATTATCCTCTTAAACCGTGATGTAGCCAACGGAATTCTGTAAAATCATAACAGCAATCCGCACAGTGAGTCACCCCAAAGAAATGGTCATTGTTATTGAGGTGTATTCCTCAGATATAAAACAATCAAGGCTTACTTTATAGCTCAGACCCAACAGTTTGGGCTTTTTTAACCATATCGATTAGGCCTACACAAAAATGTACAGAACATTGTTAATTTACGTTACTGTGCTTCTGGACCATAGGCTTAGGCATGGGCCTACAACAGCCATGTTTCTACTTTCTGGCCAAATCCTGCAACCAAGGCCAGTTGTGTTTCCATTGTCACTTCCGGGGCTTGATCGTGCTGCTCTGGGCTTCCTCAGGGCTTACGGCCAGGGGCTTTTAGCCCAAAAATTACCCTTAGGCCAAGCAGGGCTAACTGGTGCTTAAGGTGGTGTCAAGGTGAAAGGTGGTCTTAAAGGAGTCAAGTAAGAGAGGTTCAGCACCAAAAGAGGTTAACTAGTAAATATCAGATAACCGACTCGCTACCAAATAACTTTAACAGATAATAAGAAATGGAGAATTGTCAAAGCTGGTCAGCCCGTGAAATCAGGTCTCTGCTTAATATTTGGGCTAATAAATCAAGTAGGGGAGACTGGACAACCAGTAATAGTTTGGATAGTGTCCGTTCTGACTTGGCAGAAGGGCATACAAATTAAGAAACCAGTTACAACCCGATCACCAACAAAGTCTGTTACAACTTTGCCAGAAGAATTGATAGATACCTTTTGAAAATGTTCACAGCATTAGCAAAGAATACAATTACACGTAAATGGTTACAGACCGACTTACTTACTGTGAGCCCTGTTGTGTCAGACTGAGTGTGTGTACATGTGTGTGTATGTGTGTGTGTGTGTGTGTGTGTGTGTGTGTGTGTGTGTCTTTGTTCCAATTCCCCCCCCTTGTCTCGACACAGACAACTAATGACACTGAGAGTTAATAAGTAGATGTGTGTCATGTCTCAGTCTTCTCTAGACGCCTCTAGACTCCTCTCTCAACCCCCCCTCTTTCTCAACCCCCCCCCTCTCTCTCTCTCTCTCTACCTCTCTCTCTCTCTCTCTCTCTATCTCTACCTCATCGCTCTACTGCCTTCCTCCTCTCATCTACCCCACTGCTCTCCTGCCCTCTCTCTCTCTCATCATTCTGTCAACATCTCTTACCTAGGAGCCTCTCATTCTCTCCTTTCCTGTCATCTCTGAGTCTCTTGCTTCTCTCCCTCCTTCTTCACTCGTTCTCTGCCTCCCTCCTTCTTCACTCGTTCTCTCCCTCCTTCTTCACTCGTTCTCCCCCTCCCTCCTTCTTCACTCGTTCTATCCCTCCTTCTTCACTCGTTCTCTTCCTCCTTCTTAACTCGTTCTCTGCCTCCTTCTTCACTCGTTCTCTTCCTCCTTCTTCACTCGTTCTCTCCCTCCCTCTTCACTCGTTCTCTCCCTCCTTCTTCTCTCGTTCTCTCCCTCCCTCTTCACTCGTTCTCTGCCTCCATCACACACTCTTCTCTCATCTACTCTCTTCATCCTCCCACTTCTCTTCTTTATACTGCGACTGAGAACTGAGACATAATTTATCATTTAATTTTCCTTCCTGCTGTTGTATATTGTGTAAAATCTTACCTTTGAATGCTTTAACACATATCACATTAATATGATGGACAAAATGGATGTTGTTGTGCCAATAACTAACTTGTACTTGTATGGTTGTTCAGTACCATTGCTTTTGACAGAAATACTTAATCAAATCTAAGTAATAAAAAAAAGAAAGTTACATTCTAAAAATCTCACCATTTGAAGGGCTGCCAGTGGAATCCTCCATAGAGCCTCTCTCTGACACTGTAAGCAACAAGAAAGAAGTCTTTCAGGAAAATGAATCTTCAAGAAATTTCCATTCTTGCACGTCTTTTGTGAGTGCACACACCACCACCAAGATAAAAGGCATTGCAAATAAAAGGCATTCACCAAATGTCCTCCTATACTAAGAAAATACTTACCTATCCCTGTTTCCAGGCACACCATACTGATGCCAGTGTCATTATAATGCTCTTTATTTGCTAAGTACAATGCCTGTATGTGTAGTTTCTATATCAGTGTGCCAATGAAAACAGACGTTAGGCGTCACTATACACATCTTCTCCTTCTAGTGTTTCCAAGCTTATCCTACTTACTGTTTGGGCGTTCAAGACTGCCTGAACCTCTCCTTCTTCTTGAATGTTTGTTTGACTCTGTAAAAAAAAAAAAAAAAAAACAGAGAAGGTGGTATTCAAGGCAATTTTTATGTACATTTTACTATGTCAAGATATATATCCTAAAAGAGAATGAAAATAGCTATGCCAAACCAGGCGAAATATGTGCCTTTAACTTTTTCATCTCCGTGAAAACTATAAGTCATCTAAGTAACGTGAACCTCTCCAATGCAGTTGAGTCGACTAATCATTTGGTGTTGCCTTTTCACTCAGTTTGTTGAAAAGTCAAATCATCAAAAAACCGCAATTAATTATTGTAGAGATGGTATTATCAAAAGTCAACAAAATAATCTTTTCCTGTTCTGAATGTTTTGGAAGTTTGGTGTAATTATATTCACACTCCACTTGGGAACTAGGTCTACTACAATCTTAAAAATTATAACAATTATTTCGTTTTATTGTTTTCATATTTCATTCCTGTTTCAATGTAGCCTAATTATGTTTTTCAACAAACTCACAGTAATTGATAGACCCTAATTGGGAACTGCAACCTCTGAAGTTGATTGTTTGTTTAATTTTCTTTTTGATTTTCTTGTTTCAAAGTAATTTTCAGCAAATTCTCTGGGCTATTAGTTGACACCCCTTTATGCTGTGTAGGATACTTAAACTTGGACTGTTTCAATGTCTAATCAGAGACACGGGTGAATCTGCTGAGTGAAACCTTCATCTCTCCCTTGATGCATCATTGCAAGAATAAAGCCTGTGACAACTTTTTAATAAAAAGTGAACAAATGTGTAACTGCCCATCCTCATGTGTTATAATGACAAAGTAGCCTATTTACTATGTTACTTTTCTCATCTAAACTGTCTGATTTGCACAGTAAGTTTTCCCTATGCTGATATCTGCAAATTTTTTAGTTTTCCTTGAAATTAGTTTTTAAATTGTTATTCTACTATATCGTAAGGAGGCGTAGATATGGGACTGAAGTGATTGATAGCCTTTGCTGGAGAAGACCAGCTGCAGTACCTGAATCATGTTAATTAGCCTACTTGGAGTAGGTGAATTTGTAGTGGAGTTTCCTGGCAACATAGTTTAATCTACCATTTTTTTTATCATTCTTAGAACTGTTAAATATAAAGGTTTTGACAGCCATGTCCAGTTGTGCTGTTGGTTGTACTAACACACCCTCTGTGGAAAGTTGTGCTGTTTTTTCAGTAAGTCTAATGTTTTAATAATTAGTTATTAAAACTGATCTCACACTGCACTACAGGAGCATTCCACACAGGTAGCTAGTAGTAGGTATGTGAGCACATTCCTCAGCATGGTCAAATGCTGAAAGAACTAGTACAGAAAAGATAGAAAGAGCTTGAAAATAAACCTTGAAATGATTGTCACAAGTTTAGCCCACATGTGCTGTTTCTTTTTTTTGTGGCTATTTATGGACTTCAGACCTGACCTCTCAACTTTTGTGTCTACGTTCTGCGCTTTGTTTGATTTCCCGCCATTTTCTGCACTCACCTGTTCATCAAAGCCACATGACTAATTATCCTAAGTATTTTATACCTGGCCTTTTGGGAATAAGCACTGGGTTAATAATCACTGGGTTAATAATCATTGATCTAATCCCTGGGTTAATAATAATCCAGCGGTTTAATCCCCGACTCTGGCCTGATATACCAAGAACAAGTTTATAGGTTCAGTGATAACAAAACAATGGTCATTTGGTCAACTGGAAAGGTGCCAGTCATCCACGTATTTTGTCCTTTGTGAGGGCTAGCATCTATGGATTTAAATGCATTTTGGAAGAAAGAATAAATGTCGATCAGATAAATACTGAAGCAAATGAGTGTTTTGGTTGCTAGCTCATTATGTGTACCTACTAGGGGTGTAAAAAAAAAACGATACGTATCGATATCCGTTTTTAGCGTGTAAGATACGACTACATCGATGCGTGACGTCCCGTATCGGTATTAAAATGGCATAAACCGGTCTTTGCCCGATTTAAAAGTTATGAACCGGTTCACAAGCGTTTGTCTCTCCGTTAACTTGCTACACAAAACACTAAACACTGGCTGACCTGTTGCATCTGATCTCAGTCAGAACAATGACAGCCTGTAATTGGCCAAAGCCCGCATAGCATAAACCAATCAGGCTGTATTCTCACAAATAACGCCAAGACTGTCAAGACTGGAGAGAATGACAGATTACAACTCCCATTAATTTCGATGGCCAATGCTATGCTAGCTACGCCATTCATTTCGATGGCCAATGCTATGCTAGCTACTTCGGCCAAGGAAGATACATCTTTGTTGATTGCGTGATTCTACAGACATCCTCGGATTTAAATAATTATAATAATAATAAATAGGAGAATATTTGTATCATTAACAATTATGTTTAACATTTATAGTCATGATTCAGAGACCAAGCCATCGTGATGTCCTAACATAAATAAAAGCACTATATTGTAACGTGCCGGCATAGTCGCCCCATAATGCCGTGCGGCGGGTGCATACTTTTCTCTATGTGATGCACTAGCGCTCAACGACGTTCCCTAACAATGTTCCTTACTGAAAAAAGAAAAAAAAAACAATGTTCCTTACTGTTCTAATTGCATGTCGTTGTTCTGTGTTGGGACGGAGTTTATACAGGTGTGTGACGGTAGCACAGTCTGTTCGTGATAACTTGTACCAGGGGATAAAGCCCGTGCCATTTTGACATTTTGTTGTGTTTAGTATTTAATAAAAAGCCATAACAAATATTCCGGACCTGCGAGATTTGTTACAATATGAACACTGGAAATGGCAGTGAATAAATAAGTAACCACTAAACTCAATCACGTGGATATAGCCATTGTGGAATAGAATTGACATATCTACATTCTGTAACAGTACCTCCACCTCTGCCCTGGTGAAATTAGGTCTGGGTTTACCGGTGATTGCTTTGATATGATCAGTCTCTGAAGTTGATTTTGCGTTGCCTGTGGAGTGTGCGCATAATAGCATGCCCTTATAAGGAGCTGGCGGGGCGTTTCTGTATGCAAGTTCAGGTGCATGAGAAAGCGTGTTCAATTAAGAACACATTTCCAGGCGTTCATGAATCTAGCGAAGATATTTTCTGAGGTTGGTCTTTTGAGGTTGGTAAGAAGATACTTAATAAGACAAGTAAGAAAATGTTTCGAGAATGAGGTCCATTGTTTCCTCACAACTCAGTGTTTTCAATTATTGAACTGCATCGAATCGCATCGAATCGAATCGTACTGAATCGTACTGAATCATTTTTTATCAACATGCATCTTTTCTTGTATCGTATCGTGCCAATGTATCGAGATACGAATCGGATCGTCTTTGTCATGAGAGATTTACACCCCTAGTACCTACAGTAACCCAACACTGGATTTACAAGCTTCTGTTAAAAGGATGAAACTCAGCCTACCTTACAATGAAAGATTGACTCTCCCGGTCCCTGTTGCATCAAACTCCCTCAAGTCTTCTCATATGAATTTCAAAGTCTGTATGAATACTCATTAGAGCCAATCCTGTTATTACAACCAATACTGTTCCAATCCTCAGGTATGTCTTTAAATGTCTCAAGCAGCTGGATGACCTTTCCACCAAAGCAGTCAAACAGGCATTGACAGTACAAATGTGATTATATTGTGACTGTATGGGTACATGTCCACTATCTCTCTCTGTTCCACCAGCTTGAGTTTCACCTCCACATCTGCCAAGTTGACTGGGCATCACTATGCTGATTCAGTGACTGGGCATCACTATACTGATTCAGTGACTGGGCATCACTATGCTGATTCAGTGACTGGGCATCACTATACTGATTCAGTGACTGGGCATCACTATGCTGAATCAGTGACTGGGCATCACTATGCTGATTCAGTGACTGGGCATCACTATGCTGATTCAGAGATGGCTAAGTTTGGCTCCACCACTTGCTTTTTGTTTGTCATTTGCTTTTTGCATTAAAAAGTTAAATTAAAGTATATATTTTTTTCTTTTTTTTGTATTTTACATGAACATTGTAATGTTATTTCAATGTACTTTACGTCATTACACGTCACTTCCCTCAATTACGCTTCAAGTTTTCTATACTGCCTTCAATATTTTACCAATCAAAACAAAAATTCCAGCACGCCTGTGCCACTACACAGAGCCCCCTAAGGGTCATGGTGGGAATTTGTTTGATGGTGAATTCTTTATGACCAACCTTTTGCTTTTTCTCGCAATACTTTACACTTCCTCTCAATACGTTTGCATTCCCTAGCAACAAGTTTTGCATTCCCACACAATAGCTTACATTTTGCATTACCACACAATCCTTTTGCGATCCCACGACACTTGGTCTATTTGCCACTAACATGCAACACCACGACATGGAAGAGCTCATGGAATTGTACTTTGAACTTAGTTTCCAGTTTAACTGCCTAATCATAAGCCTGGCTATTTTTCAGCGAAACTCAACAGGCACAACATGCACCATGCGTGGACCTGAACGTTACATGGACGTCAGTATACCTTGACCTTTAGTCAAAATTTCCTGATGACCGGTTGATAGTGTAGTGGACCTAACCATGGGGTAGAAAATGTGGAAGTGGAGCTGACAACTAACAACCATGGGCATAAATGGAAAGCAAAGTTTAATTATTTGTAAAAAAAAAATCAAACATTTTATTAGGTAGGCATCAATTGCCGTATAATTATACAATTATTAAAAAAAATGATGAGTTATTCTGAATTATTAGTCATTCAGAACACCATCCAAAATTCCTAAAATTCTTAATAATTTCACATGAATTGACTCACCATCTGAAGGGCTGCCAGTGGGTGCCTCCCTAGTCCATCTGTTTTCCATTAGTCTTGAGGGTACTGTAAGAAACAAGAAATAAATCTTCAAGTAATGTCAGTTCTTGCACTCTGAGGGCCTCATTTACTAACAGGATTGCGCCCGTTTCAGGCGTAAAATAGCGGGTAAAAACCTAAAACCGTATTTACAAAGGTGGCGCACTTTAGATTACCGCTGCTGGGAGGGTATAAAGGAAAGTGGGTGTTCGTCGCAAAGAGATGGGAGGAGATGCGTAAAGTGTGCCTAATTATGTATTAGTAACAAAACAAGAGGTGTTTCAGCATGACATATCAGCTGCTAAATGAAAACTATGTGCCTGCGAGAAATTTGAAAAATACGAACATCAGAAATGTTATTTTTTTTTTATGTTTATATTTGATATATCATTTAATATAGGCATATACAAAATTGTCCCACCAGCTATCTGTTCGGCCACGCTTTACCCAGAATCGCCGCTCATTGTATGGTTTACTTTAAACCGTATTTTTTATGTCTTTTGGCACTACAATAGGCAATAGGCAATAGGCAATGTGGTGTTGTGAAAGCTTTTCTTACATTTCTCTGGGTGTTAATCATACTGTGTTCATATTTAAATCATACTGCATATACTATAATCATACTGTATTCATCCTTAAAGCATAGTGCATTTACTAGATTTATACTGTATTCATCCTTAAAGCATAGTGCATTTACTAGATTCATACTGTATGCATCCTTAAAGCATAGTGCATATACTAGATTCATACTGTATTCATCAGAATGTATATATAGTTGGTGTATTTGTAACTGAAAAATATTTGTCCTGACTTGACTTACTGTTTGAATGATCACATATAACTAATTAAATAATCACTGGATAGTGATTCCTCTTTGTCTTTGTCTAAGAGGTAGCAACTGTACAAAAAAACACTTTCACTCAAATGCACCGTATTTCAGTCATTCATTCACATCCAATCATTAATTCAAGAATCTGGTACCAAGGTGGCATATTCTGTTACTGTGTAGGTAAGTTGACAGCAGGAACTGGTGGAATAATGGCAGGCAGTGACCTAACAGAAACGACACTACCAGACACCATTAAAATACACTACTTTACAGATGTGCATTTCCAATGTTCCCATTCATGTTTTGTTCCAATTTAGTGTGTGTGAGTGTGCGTGTGCGTGAACATTAGTTCCCCCACATATAGGTAAATCAACCACATGACAGTGAGCTACAGACGTTTGACAAATAAAGTTAATCAGTTGTTTGTTTCTCGGTGGCAAAACCAATACGAAAGGGAAAAAGGGAAAGATTGCAAAAGGGACTCATTTTAAATCCCAAAATATAAACCTTTCCTTTGCATTTACCTAATGACTATGATGTTTTGAAATGTCATATACCACTTTTTTTCCTTTTCCATTTAAATGAATGAAACGAATAATGAATGAATGCAAATGTACACGGGAACATTTTTTATAGCGTTTAAACATATATTTTTCAAATACCACAGACAACAGAAATGCTTGATTTAGCCTCCTGCTGGATTGACACCTCTTTTTAATGATTGTGTTAGCGTTTCGTGATTTCCGCAAAAAAAAAAAATGTTTCTCCAAGCAAATGGAGCTTTAAAGTTTCAGGTTTCAGCCCATTACTTGCTGACTTCAGGTAACAATGACTTTCCGTTACGTTAAATGACCGGACTACTTTCTATGATATGAAAGATGTGAATTAGAAGCACAAAACCCGTTGCCAATGACAGCAGTCATTAACTTTTTCGCAGCAGTGAATATCAAGAAATTACAAACCTGCAAACCTTGGAGTGGCCCATTCAAATCAACGGAACTTTTTGGAACATTCTGAAGAGCCGTATAATAAATAATAAATTCCTGTTGAATCATTGACATAAACTTGAGTTCTGCTGGGCCCCAAACACCCCTTGTCACCTACTGACAGCTGTGCTTGTGCCTTGGTCAATGTAGCCCCCGGAGGGGGGGGGGGGGCTACCATAAAGTTGTCCCCCCCAACAATCATTGGAAACAAACATTTTTTTTTTTTTAAATATAGTAATATGAAATAAATGCACGACGACACAAGGGGTGCTAATTATAAACGTAAAACAATGTGTTTTTTAAGTGTTGAAAAAAATCATGATCCCCCTATTCCTCAAAGTGGTTTGGTTCACATGCTGTTTCCAACGGGCGGGGCTACCGGCAGCTCCGTGTTTCAGTCAATTAGCCAAGTACACGGTCGGTCAGACAGTGAGACTGTTTCCTCCTCTCTCCCACTGACGCAGTTAAGAACATGTATGCTAATGAAGAAGTTTTTTCTAAAATCCTTTTACGAAGTTCCAATCGATATGCACAAGTATACATAATTTAATAATGGATTGACATGACAACGTGAACGTTTGCTGATAACACACGCATGCCGGTAATTAACACCGTTACAATAGCCAGGTTAATGCTAGTTAATAAATCTAGGTCTAGCCTACATCTCAGTCCCTCTCCAGATTAGTTAAATTAACTGAAGGTAAATTAATGTAATCTTTCCCTGCGGTGCATGATTTTGAGCATCAAGTTATCTTGAACTTTGGACATTATTTGTCTGTGAGTAAATAGCTTGTGTTAGTACATTTAATGCCGTTTAGAGGATTTAAAAATGACTTCGAATTTCTGTTTGTAAATGTTATTGAGAATTCGGTATTTAGCAGCTAAATTATGCTAGCTCTCGTGAAAGCAATTTTTTCATGTCCCCCCCCCCTTTTTTTTTGTCGGTAGCGCAAGTGTTCCATCTGGCTGTTGCGTGGCAACGATTTATTTAGGAACTATACTTTGTAGTGGCGGAAGAATGACGGTTTGTTATTAAACTATTTTGTTTCTTAAATTTAATTGTCGTTATTTAATGAAACCATATCAGATATTTGTAGTGACAGTTTTAGAAAAGCAATAAGCCCCGCTTCGCGTCGTGCCTAACAACTCCCCTTACCTGTTCTAAAATCAGCGCAAAACATGGCCTCTTGGGGCTTATTGCTTAAGTGTTTGGTGTTTCTCCTCTTGTGTTACTGTCTACTTACGTCTATACCCCAGTGTGATTTCCCTTGTGTTTTAGCCTCTTTATCCACCCAAAATCAGTTTGACGTGTCTGCCTATGTAAGTCCGCCCCAAGTAAATGTTGGACTCATGTGATCGTCTGTTAAAAAAACATCAAATAGCCTACCTGTTGCGTAATGTCACCACACAACTTTTACTTCCAAGTTAAAAAAAATGCAAAAACGCTGTTTTTCTTAACCGACATTAAGGATATTAAGATTAAATGAAACACATCTGGCTATACAGTTAATCCGTGTTATGCAAACCAAATCATGCAATATCTACCTGGCCTACTTATTCCACCTCTGAGGATCTTAGTTGCAGCAACAACAGTAGACAAATTATTTTTGCAAAATGTTGGCATCATAATATGTATTAATTCATATTCTGTAGTCTATGTAGGTGTCTAGTTTTAAAATAAAATCCTAGAATTCATTTTGATGGCACACGGTCATGCAACATATAGCACAACGTCGCCAACAATATCATCGACATGTGTTACATCGACTTCACACTTTGGTAACCTTACCTGAAAACTGTAAGTTAACTTTAAAATGCGACAATAACCCAAGCAGCTCACTTCACTTATTATTTAGGAATTCTTTCGGAACACACTCACCTATTGCAGGCGCATACAACAAGCACAAAAGTAGAACTTAGGCAGGGGAAGTTTCGCCCAAAGGTGTGTAATGACTGAATGTCTTCGGACCGTATTTTGACGAAGAAACGGCTGGGGCAAAGGGTATTGCGCATTGGTGCAGAAAAAAACAACATACCTCAGAGCAAGTGGTAAATTGTTAACTGGGCAGAGCCAGGTCCAATTTAATTATTGAAAGGCCATTTGTCGTGCAATCCCTTTAATCTGAATGTGTCAGACAGTGTAAGAAGATCGCAATATCACCGCTGGTTCGCAGCGTTTGCCAGGAACACTTTTACAATGACTAAACCATAGTGCTTCTTCTGTTGTTTAAAATAATTCTTTATTCTACATTAAAACTCCTGGACTCTGTTTACCATAGTGCTATTTGCTTTGTTACAGGAGACGCTTTCAGGACCCACCACTGTAACTTATACAAGAATGTTGGTTGGTCCCCTCTAGCAGACAGGAGGGAAAAACACTGTCTTTTATTTGTTTATAAAGCCTTAGTGGGAAAACTGCCTAATTATCTCATGTCACTTTTAAAATTAAAATCCATCTGTCATAACACACGGTCACAGAGCCTCATCTCCCTTGAAAACCCCCTTACAAAAACTAATATAGGTAAAATAGCTTTTAAGTTCTTTGCTTCCCATAAATGGAACACTGTTCAAGTGGAGTTGAAACTAACCAAGTATTTGTCTGTCAACCAATTTAAGAGCCTTTTAGATGCTAAGGATGTGCCTCAATGCTGTTGTTTTAAATGATTCTCTGATTTAATTATTTTTACTTTATGTTATTTTTTTTATATACTTAATTTCTGAGTTGTTTAATGTGTTTTGTTTATTTATTTTGTCTGTTTTGTTTTGTTATGGTTTGTTTATTTATTGTTGTATGTATTATGCAGCCTCAATCAGGGCATTGCTGCAAAAGAGCCCTGTGCTCAGTCAATTCTCCCTGAATAAACAATGATGATGATGATGATTCATTAACACATAATTGTAGCTTCTAAGACCTGTTTTAAAATGCCACATTCTTTCAAACTGGCTGTTATATTGTAAATCAGGGTAGGCTATGAGATGTTGAGCCTGTAAAAAAGAAAAGTGTTTTGCTCACTTAGATACCATACCTACAGTAATGGTATTTTTGTCGAGATCAATACATCCTATCTCACGTCCATTCTGGAGAATTTATTTAGGCCAGGAATGTAAAATGTCAGCATGCAATCAGCAGCATGCATATTCAATTTAATAATCTAATGAAATCCATTTGCAACTTTGGAGCTAGGTACTGGAACAAAAGATATACTGTAAAGCATAATATGTATAGCTTAGGCCTACAAATGTTAAATGTTTCAGCAGATGCGACTTGTGGGAGCAGAAGAGGTCATCGCCATTTTGTGTGGAAATAAAAGTTTTCAGAGGGGTTTCTTAGTAGGCTACTTTCACTCCTTTCCCCAACAACATAACCAAAATAGGTGTGAAGAATGACTGTAAGCTTTTACTGCAATAGCATATTAAGGTCATCTCGATAACTATGGTATTTGACATTGACTGGATTGAATTTTCAACTTTTACATGGCGTTTTTACTTAGAATTATTCTGAGAACAAACAGTAGGCTATTTTGGTGCAGTCAGAACATCAGCAGGCTTATGCATTGATAGCTCTTTATACAATATGTAGCTAAATAGATATCAATTATGCCTACCTCCATGTTTCCACTACAACTCAGTGGCTGTACTCAAGCTAAGCATAATGCACCACCAACTATACAAGTCTAAGCTATAATGTAAATGGTATAAATCTTAACTCCTGCATGAATTGATCTTTTTCAGTATTTACCAATATGGCTATTTATATAAAATGCCACTTTCAATTGTAAATAGGATGTTCCAGGCACACCATGAAGTCTTAAGCCTGGCAAACTGAGAAATAGTGAAGTGCTC